>NC_133660.1:119906413-120192587 GCF_037893015.1 Macrotis lagotis | reverse complement strand
GACCAAGTCCGGCAATCTTATTAAATTGATTAGAGAATGCAAATTAAAGCACCTCAAAGTTACCATCTCTCACCTTTTAGATTGGCCAATATGACTAGAAAAGATAATGCTCAATCTTGGAGGGAATGTAGGAAAACTGGGACACTAATGCATTGTTGGTGGAGCTGTGAACTGATCGAACCATTCTGGATTGCAATTTGGAACTGGGCTCAAAGAGCAATAAAAAATGTGCATACTATTTTATCTAGCAAAGACCCCTACTGAGTCTGTATTCTGAAGAGATCATGAAAAAGAGTAAAAATTCCACTTGTACAAAAATATTCACGAAGCTCTTTTTGTAGAGGCAAAGAATTGGAAATCAAGGGGGTGCCCATCAATTGTGGAATATACATGTCATGAGGAAAGGGACTTCAGAAAAGTCTGTAAAGACGTGCATTATATACTGAGTGAGATGAGCAAAACCAGAAGAACACTGTACACATTAACAAAAACACAAAAACATGGGATGATGATCATTCATGAGTACAATAATCAAAGACAATTTTAAGTGATTTGAGATGGAAAATACCATTTGTATCCAGAGAAGGAATTATGGAGTTTAAATGAACACCAAAACCTATTATCTTCAATTTTTAAAAGTTGTCTTACGTACTATGCCATTTTTTCTTAATGTTTTCCTTCTTTTGGATCTGATTCTTCTCTTATAACGCATTCAATATTGATCTATGTTTAGCATGGTTATAAATGTAAAGCCTGTATCACATTGCTTTCTGTCAGGGAAAGGGGGGGCGGGTAAGAAAAATTGTAAAACTCAAAATATTACCAAAAAAATGATTGGTAGAAACTACTATTGTATGTAGTTGGAAAAACAAATCAAATATTTATATTAAAAAATCAAGATCATAGAATCATAGTTTTAGAGTTAAAAGTGAGCTTAGAGGTTATTGGATCCAATTCTTTTATTTTACAGATAATGCCCAAGCTATCAAATATCAGAGACAGGATTTGAACTCAGGTCTTTCTTCCTAATGAATTAAATAGTCCTCTCTTTACTTAACATTTATCTCACTGATCAGTAATCAGGGGAGACAGATGTTGGAATTAAAGAGCTAGAGAAGTGTTTGTTGTCTAAAGCATAATCCAGGTTATAATCAGCATCAGAACAGAGGCTGAGGGAGCTAATAAAAAAAGATATGTAGAGTTGGGCTGCAATAATTCTTATTGAGGTGAGCATGCCAAGTGTAAAATTTGCTGAGTTTTCTCATTTGAATTTTGTGGCTCTGCTGAAGCCAAGAGAGAACCAGATGGAAAGTACCTCTTCTTTTAAAAATTAAATTATTTTGTGTATTTACATTCTTTTTTAAATTTTGAATTCCAAATTCTCTCTGTCCTTCAAGCTCCTCCCCAATCCATTGAAAAGGCAGAAAATATGATACCCATTATACATGTTAAGCCTTGCAAAATATATTTTGATATCAATCTTGTTGCAAAAAAAAATCCCAAGAAAATAAAGTGAAAAAAATGCTTTGATCTGCACTCAGAATTCATCAGTTCTTTTTCTGGAGATGGATAATTTCTTTTTAATCATGAGTTTTTTGGAATTGTCTTATATCATTGTATTAATCAGAGTAGCTGAGTCTTTCACAGTTGATAAACATTACAATATTACTATTCCTGGGTACAGTACTCTTTTCTGCTAACTTTACTTTGCATCAATTCATATAAGTTATTCCAGGTTTTTCTGAAAGTATCCTGTTTCTTGTGACACAATAGTATTTCATCACAATCATATATCATAAATTGTTCAGCCCTTCTTCAATTGATGGGCATCCCCTCAATTTTCAATCCTTTACTATCACAAACAAAGAGCTGCTATAAATATTTTTGTAAACATGGGTCCTTTTTCTTTTTCTGTGATCTCTTTGTGATACACAACTAGTAATTGTTCTTAGGTATGAACATACCCTTTCATGGCCCTTTGGGTGTAGTTCCATATTGTTCTTCAGAAAGGTTGGGAATGATCACAACTCCACCAACAGTACTTTAGTGTACCTATTTTTCCACATTCCTTCCAGGATTTATTATTTTTCTTTTGTGTTATGTTAGCTAATCATATAGGTGTGAAGTGGTACCTTAGAGTAGTTTTAATGAAAAGCACTTTTTCTTTTACCAGCTGTGACACCCAAAGTCATCATCTTTTCCATCTCAGCAGCCATTTAGAAGACTTTCAGAAATTAATCATGTGACTAGAAGTGAACCACTAGAGATTCTAAGGTAATAAAGCCATGTCTCATATATCCCTTATGGTATGTAGTTGTTATGGCACTTGATATAATAACCATATAATAGGAACTCATTATATAATAAAAAAGAACAGCTCACATTTTTTTATTACAAAGCTAATTATTTTTATTTGGAAATAGAAAGAATGGAATATGGCATCATAAAATGGAAGTATTAGAAAGAACCTCAAGGATTATCTAGTTCAACCATTTCATTTTACACATAAAAAAATGGAGACCCACCATCGTAGAGGGGCCTGTTAACATAACTGGAATTAGAATCCTTGAGTTCTTGAAATAATCCTAGAACTTGAATGTCTCCTGACTCCAGATCTGGTTTCTTTGAGAATAAAAGTAGAAGTGCCCTTGAAATTCAATTATTTGCCTTATTTTTTGTCAACTGAAGTTTAATGAATAAGAATCCAAACATCAGATACAAACATGACTACTAACATTTTGACTCTTATTACCAGGTAAGGAAATGATGATAGCCTTTCTTCCTGCACATTTCCCTATTTAGATAAGATTTTTTTTTAAATGCCTGCCTACCCTATGATATATCAACCCTTATTTCTTCCTTCACTGGATAAGTAAATGAGTTAGTCACAAGGAACAGGTAGGATAAATGATTTTCATCATTTATATTTATTTAGCTAAGTTTCAGACAGGAGTTAATAGATAGCTAGTATTGAAATGAAAATCATCATATTTTAGTAAATCAAGTTGCTCTTTCCTATTCTGGCTTTGATAAGATACACACTCTTGCTATTTTCCTTCTTGATGGGTTCAGAAAGTGCAGAGAACTATCTTGGTGGGTACAAAATAAAGAAAGATCAAGTTGTTTGTTTTTTAACTGTTGAAGTCTTGCTTTTGCCTACATACATCAAGGTTTAAGGTAGAAATAAAAACCATAGTGTAATGTATTAGTGTCCCAGAATCCAGATATTTTGGGAGTGGATAGCTCAGCAAAAAGCACAAATTACTTTTAGACTCAATCTATTATTTATTATTTCAATTTATAAAAATGCACCCAGTGCATCTTTGAGATGAATAGTTCAAAGACAGTTACTATTGTTTAGCTGGTTTAGCTATGGGGTTATGGAAATCTGCAAATTTTATATTCGTTCAATGTTCTGTAAGAAGGTAAAGCCATGAAAATAAAATATTTAGAGATTAGGCTAATTTGAATCTATAATAATCATTTGTGTGTAGCAATGACTTTCATCTAAAATGTGAAAAGTAGAAATGAATTTCAGACTATATATATATATATATATATATATATATATATATATATATATATATATATATATACTTTTTCAATACTGTTTAATAGTTACTAATACCCAAAGTCAGAGTGAGAGTCATACTACAGAGTTAAAAGCATGAATCCCATAATTTATATTTTGTAATAAATAAATTTGTCTAAACAATGTAACCTATGTCTTTTTGTTCAATTCCAATACATTTTTAGACTGTGATTTAGTCACAATTTTGCACACTGAGAAGAGGAAAGTGGCCACCTAGGGACTTCATAATCTTGTACAGCACTCTAGTTTCACCCAGATAACAATTCATGAAAATGTTAATTCTGACTCTGTGATTCCTTCTCTCTATCTTAACAAGTTAATGCTTATGAAAAATTGGTTTTATTCTAAAATGGTTTTTCTAAAGTACTGAATGTAATTGGGATAAATATTACAGTTAACATCCATTTTCTGACTTTTCATAAAAATATACTTTATGCAATTAGATGAAAACAATAACTACAATAAACTGTCTTTTTGGGCTGATTTTAGAGAAATGCTATTCATATATAGCTATATAAATGTTCAAGCTATATTTTTCTTTAGATTCTTATGTAGCATTGGATAACTAATGACATTTGACTATTTTTCAAATAAAGTAAAAGCAATCAAAATTGATTTGTACCACAAATACAGTTTGCTATTCTTTTTATTATAGAAAAATAGATTAACACATTCATAAATTCATAAATAAGCAGTCAGTTTGGCAGGCATCCTCAAATTAAATTAGGAGGCGTTTAATTATTAAGACAACTAGTCAGATGAATGGGAGAGCCAATTAGATCCGGGCAAATGGCCACTCTCCATTCCTATTTTGTGATTCATTGGTTGCTCAAAAAAAGCTAAATAAAGGTCATCGGTTTTCTTCTCCTCTGGCCATATAGGCCAGGGGTTCTTAACCTTTTTTTGAGTAGCATGGTTACCTTCAACAGTTTGGTAAAACTTATGGATCCTTTCTCAGAATAATATTTTTTAAAAGAAGTATTTTATTTTGAATTTTACAATTTTTCCCTTAATCTTGCTTCCCTCCCCCCCCACCCCCCACAGAAGGCAGTCTGTTAGTCTTTACATTGTTTCCATGGTATACATTAATCTAAATTGAATGTGATAAGAGAGAAAACATGACCTTAAGGAAGAAACATAAAGTATAAGAGATAGCAAAATTTCATAATAAGATAGCTTATTTTTTTAAAAATTAAAGGTAATAGTCTTTGGTCTTTGTTTGAATTCCACAATTCTTTCTCTGGATAAAGATGGTATTCTCCATCACAGATACCCCAAAATTGTGCCTCATTATTGCATTAATGGAATGAGCAAGTCCATTAAGGTTGGTCATCACCCCCATGTTGATGTTAGGGTATACAATGTTCTTCTGGTTCTGCTCATCTCACTCAGCATCAGTTAATGCAAGTCCTTCCAGATTTCCCTGAATTTCCATCCCTCCTGGTTTCTAATAGAACAATAGTGTTCCATCACATACATATACCACAGTTTGTTAAGCCATTCCCCAATTGAAGGACATTCACTTAATTTCCAACAGAATGATATGAAATGAATAAAATAGAATAATAGAATAAGCAGGATTATGATGGAAAACAATTATAGTTGGATTCTCTCTCTCTCTCTCTCTCTCTCTCTCTATATATATATATATATATATATATATATATATTTATATTTAATTTCATTGATTATAGGATAAGAACCTCAGAGGTGAAGGGACTAGTTGAAAGTTAAAGAACAATTAGGTTTAGATTTGTTGTTGTTTTTTAAAGATAGATTTTTTGAAACTGTATGCATTAAGACTAAGCACCTTACATGAGTATATTTTTTGAGTTGAGGCACAAATAATTAAATCAATGAAACAATTTCAGGGAGTATATAAATAGATGCATATAGTTGATCATCACTAGTTCAGAATTACTTTATGAACAAAAGGGAATGGAAGAAAATATAAGATAGAGATTTACTATTTAAAGAAAAGCATGAGGTCAGCCTTTTTTAAATTGAGAAAATGAATGAAGAATGAAAATAATCCAAAAATTTTTAATTGAATGAGCTACAGTGGGAGACTATCTAATGAAAAATTGGCTCCAAGATGCTCTTTAGGATGTGAATTAGAGAAAGAAGAATCAATGGTCCCAGACCCTGTCACCTCTTTGCTTTGGCAGGAAGAAATATTTCTGTGTGGACTTTAACTCTTTCAGGTCATTCAATGACCACTAGGATTGGATAATCTCCAAAGATTGGGCTGGACAAATGCCTGTGATACCATTCCAACTGGCAGAATTTCCAGGGACAGTCACACATCATATCCTATACTGTTGTTCCCTCCTCTGCACAGTTCCCAGAAAAGAGCAAAAAAATCAAGTGCACCACAGACAATTGGGTAAGTGCCCAATTGTCCTCTCTATTAGAACATCTCTAAAGAAATGAAATGGACCATTTCAAATTTCTTTAAAAAGATTACAACTAGCAAACACACAGGGATCACAGACTGTGTCTAGACAACAGAGTCTAATAGGACTGAAAATTTTAGTCAGTCTGATTCATCATGGCTCATTACATATGCCCTTTCCTGTGTTTTTCTAGCCCTTTCCCCTTTAGCCCACCCCCATCAGACAACCCTACTGCTGAATTTTACCACATCCTTATAGACCTAATGAAAAATTTCCTAAAATGGAACTTTTAAATATTTGTTACATTTTAAACTAAAAGATTATTAATCATTGGGACAATCACTGTAAAACCATATATACTTTGCAACACGAGTTGCATCTAGGAGGCACAGTGGAGAAAGAATGTTGAACTTGGAGTCGAGAAGACTCATCTTTAGAGTTCAAATTTGGCCTCAGACATATCACCTATGTGACCTAGACAAGTCCCTTAATCCTGTTTGTCTCAGTTTCTTCATCTGTAAAATAAGTTGAAGAAAGAAATGGCAAATCATTGCAGTATCTTTGCCAAGGGAAATGGGGTCACAAAGAGTCATACATGACTAAAAAACAACTTAAAAACACCTAGTTATGAATGAGATATAAGATGAAATATTTCTTCAAAGTCCCTACCCCAATTTTCTATGATATTCCAATGTGGTGTGAATGAATCTCTAGTTCTTAAAAACTATGTCTGTTTAGGAAAAACTCTGTTGGATTCCAGCATGCCAGGAGGGTAACTTTTGTTTATGGAGCCAGGGAGAGATTATATATACTTTCCAGGCAAAGATTTTAGGTTAGGACCAGACTACCTAATTTCAGAAAAGCTTATTACCAGAGGATAGAATATCAGCTAATAATTTTTTTTCATAGCAACCCATTAAACTGTACTAAAAAGAGGAATTGTATTCTGTATAGTACAGTAACTGACTTTTAATAGACAAAGTCATAGATTCTTAGATAACTGAAATATGAGATAAATGTTATCTAGTGTAGGTTCAATTCTGATACTTCATGGTGATCATGGTATCTTGAGGTCTTTAATGGTCAAATAAATACAAACCCAAGTACAGCCTTTCACATCGGAAAACTTTTGACTGCTGTCAAACTGCACGTCTATTTTCTGAGGTTTTGAACATAAATATTGACTCTTCCTCAAACAACCTAGTCACTCAGTGCCTCAGCCCATTGCTTTCCAAATAAAGATGGAGAAAATCATAGAATTATTTAGTTGTACTACATATGTAAAACAACCTCAGTTGGGCCCTCACAGCTGCTAGACAATTCTACTACACATCCATTATCAACTTTTCACAGAAGTTCTTCTGAACTTTTTCATCCTTCCTCAAACCTCCTATGACTCTGTTTACTCCCCTCTCAACTAAGAAACTTGCATAACATTTTACAGTGAAAAATGATTTCTCCTCTTTCCCTTATTTTCAGCATTTTTTCTATCTACTGACTCCTTCCCTACTGCCTGCAAATATGCCTATGTCTCCCTTAGCCTCAATATTAGATCCTTTCAAGCCTGTTATCATTCTATATCACTTCTACCTTTTGTGCATAAACTTGAAAACGCAGTCTACAATAGATGTGTTCACTTTCTTTCCTCTCACTTCTTAACTTCTAAAATCCAATGTCCGTTCTTATTTCTCCAAAACTACTCTCACCAAAATTTACAATGATTTCTTTATGATCAAATCCAATACTCTTTTCTCAGTTTTACTTGTTCTCAACTTTCCTGTAGCCTTTGACACTTTTGATCATCTTCTTCTCCTTGATACTTTTCTTTACTCTAAATTTTCAGGGCATCACCCTCTCTCTTGGTTCTCTTCCTACTAATCAGATTGCTATTTCTTGATAACCTTTGCTGGATCCTCATCCATATAGAAATTTCTAAATATAGATATTCTACAAGTTTTTGACCTTGATCCTTTTCTCTTCTCCCTTTATAATAATTCACATGGTGATTTCATTAGTTTCCATAGATTTAATTATCATCTCTATGTTGATGATCTACTGATCTTAATCTCTCTGTTGCCCTATAATCTTGCATTTCTAATGTCTTTCAAACTTCTCAAATTGAATGATATCTTAACCTTATCATGTTTGAAATTGAACTCATGATCTTTTCTCCTAAGTTCTCCCACCTCCACCCCCACCTTTCCTATTACATCTCCAACCTCCCAGTCACTCAAGCTCATAACTTAGGCATTAACCTGAACTCTTCATCATCCCTCACTCCCCATAAAACCATCTGTTGCTAAGGCTTATTGCTTTCGCCTTTGCAACATCTCTCAAATATATCCCCTTCTTTTCCCTGACACTACCACCACTGTAGTACAAGCATTCATGCATGGAATATTATAATAGCCTGGTGGGTCTGATGGTTCAAGTCTCTCCCCATTCAAATCTATCCTCCATTTAGCCACCATTGTGATTTTTTTAAAAGCAGGATCTAATTATGTCATTTCCTTAATCAGTAAATGATGGGGACTTCCTATCATCTACCTCTAGGATCAATCCTAGACCATTCCTACTTTTCCAGTTGTCTTACCTCTTACTTCCCAAACATTTATTCTTCAAACTAGTAATACTGGCTTCCTTGTGGTTCCATAAATAAGACATTCATCTATTGGCTCAGGATTTTTCTCTAGTTGTTCCCTATGCCTGGAATGCTCTCCCATCTTCTCTCTGCCTACTGATTTTCAACTTTCCTTTAAGCCTAGAATTCTGTCTTATACAGGAAGTCTTTCCTCTTTTAATTATTTTCTATTTATGTTGTATAAAGCACCTTTATATCCATTAGATTCATCCATTAGATTGTGAGTTCCAGGGCTTTTTTTGCCTCATTTTGTATCCTCAGGATTTCATATAATGCCTGGTTTAAGGTAGGTACTTAATAAATATTTTGACTATTGATTATTGAGGGCAAACCTAGCAGAAGCTAGATACCGCATCATGATTTTTTTTCAGTCAGAGCAAGTCATGAAAAGATGTCATGAGGAAAGTGGGCTTTTGATCTGCTCTGACTGGAGTAACCACATCCATGAAATAATGGTTCCTTAAATTATTAAAGTATAGATATGATCATGTTCTATCATTGCTATGGTTTAAATCAAACTGATAGATATTTATCTCCTCAAAATAGTATGTAAGATAAGATTATAAGGTAATGAGAATAATTACTTCTAGCCACAAGAAAATGATTCATATCAACCACTGGTTAAAGATGTGTCAGGATATGCCAAATACTTATTCCTTAAATCAGTCATTCAAAAAAAATTTTAAAGCACCTTTTATGTATTAGGGACTGTGCAAAGATCTGAGGATACAAAGAAAGGCAAAAAACAGTCTCTCCCTCTCAAGGTTAATTTAAATATATGTTGGAGGCAGCTGGCAGCACTGTAGATTAAGAACTGGTTCTGGAGTAAAAAAGATTTAGATTTGAATTTGAACTCTGACACTTACTTGCTATGTGACTCTGGATAAATTATTTCATCTCGGTTTCCTTTACCATAAAATGTTGATCTGCACCCCTGCCTAATTTCAAAATCTATGGAACAAGATGCCTCTGTTCCAGGTACCATTCCATCTCTACTTTCCAACCTCCTTTGCTGGGTTGTCTTCCTCCATCAGATTATAAGGAAATGAGGGTAAGGACAACTTTTTTTCCTATTTGTATTATTTGTCCAGTGCCTGGCTGTGGCTGCTGTTTCTACAACTACTCCTATTCCTATTCCTTCTAGTCCTTCAGTATCATAACACATAGTAAGCACTTCATAAATGTTCATTTAATTGAATTGAAATTGAGGCTGAGTTGGACTCTGTAGAACTTGATCCAAGGAACTGAAAGTATATTGAGAAATAAAGGCTTAAGAAACTAGTTTGTTCTGCTGCTATATCATCTCCCTCCATAGTAATATATTAATGGCTTTTAAAAAAATTAACAATGATTCTTTTATCTGTATTATACAAGTTTCTGGGAAGGAACTTTTGCTTCTAGTCCTTATCTTAGTGTCTATTGTGTAGGAAGTACACTCATCTTGATTGCTCCTGTTTGAGGAGAGTTTAAATCCTATTCATATTTCAAATCCAAAGGGACATCCCACTAAGTTGACAACCTGATACAGTAAATAAATAAATTTTCTTATAGGTTGCTAGGTGGCACAGTATATTGAATACTGACTTTTATTCAGGTAGTTCTAAGTTCAAATTCAGCATCACTTATTATCTGTGTGACCTTGAACAAGTCACTTAACATCACTATTAGAGGTGATATGTCCCCTCACATGTTAGAAAATGGGAAATAATAGCAGATAATTCTCAGGGTTGTTATGAAGATAAAAAGATAATATTTGTAAGACTTTTTTCAAACTTTAAAGTAATATATAAATGCTTATTATTATTGTTATTATAATATTCCCTTTTTCAGAAGTGAACCATTTTTACTATCTAAAAGCAAAAGTAAATAAATTCTATAGAAAAAGGCAGAATCCATCAGAGAATGATGTAAGATGTCAAGTTGTTCTTTGGATTGAAGATCTTAGAAATAAAATTCTTTTACATTTAAAAAAGCCATTATACTCTTACAAATAAAGCAAAATTCTTTTACATGTAAAAAAGCCATTCTACAAAGAATTGGAATTTGAGGGAATGCTCAACAATTGGGGAATGACTGAACAAGTAATGATATATGAATGTTCTGGAGTTGTTCAGGAAGATATCATGAGGGGGTCAAACTTTAGAGAAGCATGGAAAGACTTGTATGAACTGATGTGGAGTGAAGTGAGCAGAACCAAGAGAACATTGTACATATTAACAATAGCATTGTGAGATGATAGCTATGATGGATCAGATCCTCTCAGCAGTTCAGAGATCAAGGACACTCCTGAGAGACCTGCTAGGGACAATGCCATCCACATTCAGAAAAAACCCCACCAAAACTATGTCTGAATGCCAAGCAAAGCATACTATGTTCACTTTTTAAAAACTTCTTTAATGTTTTTCTTTCTTTCTCATGTTTTTTTCTTTCTCCTTAGTTCTAATTCCTCTTCCACAACAAGACTAATAAGGAAATATGTTAAAGATGATTGTACATATACAACTTTTACCAGACTGTTTGCTATTATGGAGAGGGAGGGGGAAGGAAGAAAAAAAGGTAGAAAATATGAAACTCCTAAATTTGCAAATGGATGAATGTTGAAAAGCTACCTTTGGAAAAATAAAATAATATTTCAATAGAAAAAATAAAATAAAAAATGAAAAAAGCCATTCCATTAATGATTTTAATAAACTTTTATTGAGAATTTATTGTAAACCAAAGCACTGGAAATTCAAAAATGAAAGAATTTCAGTCCCTAATCTCAAGGTAGATTTTGATCTAGTAGTAAGGCCATCATCCCTTAACTAAGGTGAGTATAGTTTCAAAAACAAAAACAAATTGTATTTGATGAACTTTAATATCAAAATAATAAAGAGCCCGAGGTAAGCACTTAATTTTTCTTTTTTTATTATGATGAAGATGATATACATCAAAACAGTTCCTTATGTAAAGAATAAAGAGAATGGGAAGGACTGCATATGAAGTCATGAATCTTCGCAATAAATAACTGGATGGATTTTTTTCATATATTTCAAATTTAAGATGGTAGTTTTATCATTGCCATGTTAGTCTCCTTATGAACTTTCACCAAGTGAATTTTGTGCATTTTAATGACATTAACATTTTTCTTTCATGTCTTTCTTTTCTTTTTTTTGGTATCACCACTGTTCCTTATCTTCTCCTAATCCAGTTTTCTCCCTCATTTTGCACATGAGGATAGAGAGACTCAGAGAGGTCAAGTGATTTGCTTAGGGCCATATATATATTTAAGAAGTGGTGGAACTAGAATGCAAACCCAGATCCTCTGATACCATGTAACTAGATAGTTCAGAATTAAAAAGTATGAATATTTTGAGTTATCTCAAGTTATTCTCTTGGTATGCTGTCCTTGAAGAAGAAATGATTAGGTTGGTAGAAAACAATGTTTCTGGATAACAAGCTTTGGATTTGATACAGAATAATTATTGTATCCAAAGTTAAAGGATCAGAGATTTAGAACTGGGAAAGAATTTGGAGGTTGTTGAGTTCAGGCCTCTCATTTCATAGAAGAGGAAACTGAGCTCCCCAGAGGTAAATTATTCAATTTCACATAGGTAGTAAAGATTAAAGTCAGAATTTGAATCCAAGATCTTTGATTCCAGATTGGGCATTCTTCCTACTGCATTATATATCATTCTATGATCCCTACTGCATCAGCTGGCTTTGAATTTTAGTTTTCATTGCTGTCACATGAGAAAGTCTAATTAGTTGATTTGTCTGAATACTCACAGTAACCCATATGGCTTGACCTGCTAAGATTCCAAATAATGGTTGCTCCAGAATTGTTACCTTGTGATGTTAATGTTAACACAATTTTGAGACTTTATGTCTTATGCCCTATTGACCCATTAACTATAGTTGATTCATTCAGTAAAGGGCTGATTTTCATTGTCATATCCTGGTAAAGGAAACAAAGATTCTCTTGTACAGAAGTTGTAGATGCCCATTATCTACCCTAATCATGGGTTGATAGCAATCATTCTGGTCATCATCATTTCCAGAATGCCAAAAATATGATTTGTTTGTTTTAAAAAATACCCGGGGGCAGAACCAAGATGGTGGCAGGAGTACAGCCTCTCCTAGGTGCTTTCTCCAAAATATTTCAAAAACCTTAAAAATTATGACTCTAGCTAAACTATTGAGAGACAGAATCCACAGAAAGATCCAGTGAAGCAACTCTCCAGCCCAAGGTAACCTGGAAAATAATGGGAAGACTCTGTTCCAGGGGGTTGGAGGGAAGGTGGAGCGAAGTTCTTCAGCCTCCAGGTAATAGCCCCTGGGCACCTGGGAGTGCAGGCAAAAAGCAACAAAAACAACAACAACAAAAAAAGCCAAAAAGGCAGCAAAAAGCAGTTTCCTGACTTGCACCCCAGGAAGCACCAAACACAACTTGGAAGATAAGCAGGGTGACCTCTGCCAGAGCTAGTGCAAAGCCTAGGTCCTCAGCTCAGCTTCAGCCCTCAAGGCAGCCCAGATCCCAGGAAACAAAAGTAGGCCTAGGGAGCTGCCCAACAGGAAACCACTTGGTAGCTGTTCCCTGAGTAATCTGCCCACAGAAAGTAAGGGAGTGGAGGGCTCTGTCCCTGGGACAGGACTCTGGAACTCTGACCATATTCAGACCCTGGTCCCAATCTAGGTTCCTCATAGAGCAGGGACCTTCCTCACAGCCCTGGGGCAGAGGAGTAAGCTTGTGGTCATTCACAGACCAGGAGAGCAGTCAGAGACTCACATATTGAGGTCCTTGTGGGGATATCCCAATAATACTCAAAAGCTCTGGAAGCATCCCAAAACAGTCACAGGCTGGGGAAATGAATAAACAGAACAAAAAAAGTAACCTGACCATAGACAATACTTTGGTCCCATGAAAGACCAAACCATACAATCAGAAGATGAGAAAGTCCAAACTTCTGCATCTAAAGATTTCAAGAAATATAGAAGTTGGGCTCAGGCTATGACAGCACTCAAAAAAGATTTTGAAAATCAAATAAGGGAGATAGAAGAAAAATTGGGAAAAGAAATGAGAGAGATGCAGAAAAAACATAAAAAGGAAGCCAGCAGCTTAGTCAGAGAGATAAAAAAAAATGCTGAAGAAAATAATATGCTAAGAACCAGCTTAGGTCAAATGGATAAAACAGTTCAAAGAGTTATGGAAGGGGCGGCAAGGGGCTCAGTGGATAGAGTACTGGCCCTGGAGTCAGGAGTACCTGAGTTCAAACGCGGCCTCAGACACTTAATAATTACCTAACTGTGTGGCTTTGGGCAAACCACTTGACTCCATTGCCTCGCAAAAATCTAAAAAAAAGAGAGTTATTGAGGAGAGGAATGCTTTTAAAAGCAGAATTGGTCAAATGGAAAAGGAGATAAGAAAGTTCTCTGAGGAAGACAAATCCTTCAGATGTAGAATGGAGCTAAAGGAAGCTGATGACTTTGTGAGAAATCAAGACACAATGATTCAACACCAGAAGAATGAAAAATTAGAAGAAAATGTGAAATATCTTTTGAAAAAGCAACTGATCTGTAGGATGTAGCATCTGTAGAAACAGATGTAGGAAAGATAACTTAAAAATTATTCAAATAACTGAAAATAATGATAGGGAAAGACTCTTGACCTCATTTTTAAAGAATTTCTACAGGAAAATTACCCTAATATCCTACAAGCAGAGGGCAAAATAGAAATTGAGAGAATCCACCAATCTCCCCTGGAAAGAGATCCAACCCCCCCTCCAAAAAAAAACCTTAGGAATATTATAACCAAGTTCCAGAACTCTCAAGTCAAAGAGAAGATATTGCAAGCAGCCAAAAGGACACAATTCAAATATTATGGAGCTACAGTCAGGATCACATAGGATTTACCAAGCAACTATATTAAGAGCTCATAGGGCTTGGACTATATTATTCTGGAAGACAAAAGAGCTTGGAATGCAACTGAGAATCAACTACCCAGCAAAACTGAGCATACTCTTCCAGGGGAAAAGATGGACTTTCAATGAAATAGGGGAATTTCAAATGATCCTTTTGAAATAACCAGAGCTGCACAAAAAGTTTGATCTTCAAGTACAGGACTCAAGTGAAGCATAAAGAGTGGAGGAGAAGGGTAAATTATGAGGGACTTGATAATGATGAACTGCATGTATTCCTGCATGGAAAGATGTTACTGATGATACTCATATGAACTTTCTCATTTAATAGAGAATGTAGAAGGAGCTTTTATAGATGAAGCACAGGATAGAGCCGAAATTGAAGATATAATATATTGTAAAATTGGAGTCAATGGGTGAAAGGGAAATTTGCTGAGATTAAGAGAAAGGAGAGTGGAATAGGCTAAGATATTTCATATATAAAAGATATTTCATGTAGCTTTTGCAATGATATGGAAAGGGGGAGGCAAGAGGGAATGAGGGAGCCTTCATTCTTATCAGAAATGGCTCAGAGAGGAAACAGCATACACACCCAGTGGGGTATAGACATCTAGAAGAAAAAGGAGAGAAGGAGGACAGGGGGAGGAGAGGGGGGATGTGGATGATAGAGGAGAGGATATATCATAGGAAAGAATAGTCAGATATAACATATCTTCTTTTTTTTAACTTTTTGCAAAGTGCTGGGATTGATGGTCTGTCTGGGACCATGGGACAGGGTGGTTGCTGGATCTCTTGGGTGGGATGTAGGTTGGGGCATCTTGGCCCCAGGACCAGTGCTCTGTCTGCTGCACCACTTGCCTGATCCACAGCACATTTTTGAAGAGGGACAGAGTGAAAGGAGAGAGAAAAAATATAATAGATGGTAGTGGGGAGGAATGGATGGAGGGAATTACAATCAGCAACAGCAACTGTGGGAAAATATGGAAGTAAGTACTATTATAGACTTATTATAAAGAAAGTGATCCACCTGAGACAGAACTGATGGTATCAGAACACAGACCGAAACACATTATTTTTCTCTTTCTTTTACTTTATTTCTTATGAATGTTTTATATTTTTTGTGGGGGAGGGCTATTATGTTTACTCTTAAGCAAGAATATTTAATAAAGTGAAAATAAAGAAAAATTTAAAAATACCATATATGTATATATATTGATCAAAGGTTATGGCCAGCTCATCTTGTAACACTGAGAAAGAGACTCTGTCTCTATAAGTGGATTGTTCTTATGTCACAAAACATCATTCATGTGATCTATTAAGAATTTCACATAGGGGAATTTCTAAATAATCATTCATAACCTTCATTAAGTACTACAACTGAGCTGGTCTCTCTTAAGGATAATTAGGTCATTTCTAAACAAGTTAAGATAAAGGACATAATGCACTCTCTTTTCAAAGGTTTATTCTGCACTACTTTGGAAAAAAACTGAAGAGAAAAAAGTTCCCTCTTTTTTTTCCCCCTCCTCTCCTGGAAAGGCTTGAGCATGAGATTTTGCCATCTGTGCTTATTGATTCCTGACTGTAGCAGCAGACAGATGGATTAGATAAATGACAACAAGCATATCCAAGGGATAAAATACTCAGAAGATAGGTGACTATCTTTTTTGGGGAGGGAATGCTGTTTTTGATGAGTTGTCTTATGATTGGCTACAAGAGGATGGATTTCTCAGCTAGAGTAAACCTTAAAGACTGTCAACTGAGTAGATCTTTCTTTGATAATGGTAAAGGTAGAAATGTGGACAGGATCACTGAGGCAATATTTCAATGACTGAAGAAGGGTGAATTAAATAGCATCTGGTTGTTATGTGTACATGTAAATAAAACATTTTGCTCTACACAGGTACAATAAGGATTAATATCTATGAAAGCATTGAAGAAAATAGTGTTAACCTATAATTTTGTCAAATGTACATTTCTAACATAAAAATTAGCTAATATTTTAAAATCAGTTATAGTAAATATTATAATTAACTGAACCATTTCACAATGTTCTTAAAATGTTGAATAATTTTGAATATGTCACTTAATCTTATTGAATCTCTATTTCTGTATCTGGATATTAGGTAGAAATATGTCATCTCATGGGAGTGTTATTGAATCAATATGAAGCAAGGTATATGAAAACACATTGAAAAACTCTTTAGAAATAAATACATTAGATTATTTTTATTATTAGATTGATAATAGAATCACCTGATATGTGGAACTACATGTCATAAGTATCTAATAACTATTTATTGAATGAATGGTTATCTAAATCATATGTGTTTGTATTGGTGTAGAATTATAATTTCATCATTGTGTAGACTTCCTAATACAGGAATTCCCTGTTCCAGGTCAGATCCTTTATCACTTATCATCCTACAGAGTAACCTGTGTCACTGAATAGTTAAATAACAACTCATCATAAACAACATACAAGCAACAACTAGAGAATAACTGGGCTTCTACTAAACAGCAAAAAAGAATTTAGAGGAGAGAGGCATCTTAGATATTACAGAGTCCAACTCCCTCATTTTATAGATGAGGAGAGGGATGATAGGAGTGGTTGGTTATATAGCTAAGAAGTAACAAAGCAAAGATGAAAATCTATGTTCTGTTACTCAAAGTCTACATATTCCTCTTTCCATGAAAACACATTGCTTGTCTCTGTTAGTAATTTCAAGAAATTATTATCTTCTGTGTAAGTGACGGAGTTCAGAGAAAGGTAGTTATTAATACATGCTGGGGTTAATTAGGAAAGACTTTCTGAGGGAGAACTTGAGTTATGTCATGTAAAATTGAAGTCTGTTTTCCAAGTTACCAGGTTGAGGACCTCAGTCTTCTCTGATTTTCCCCAATTTCCTCATTATTTCATATTCACCAAATTCTATTGTGTTTGAGTCCAGATGTGAATTCATTGTGATTTATTTTTTACTCTCAAGGATTAAAAAAAATAGAAATCATAGATTTTTAAAAATAATTCCTTTATGGTGTTGTTACTGCTACATCATCATTTAGTCACTTTATTTTCATATATATATATATTACATTAAATGTAAAAAATTTCTTTAGAATCTGAAATTTTATTTACATGAGCAGTTAAGCATTCATGTTTTTTCTTAACACCCTTGAGTGATGAATTAAAGCCTTATAAGACTACCTGGATTCTGTACTAGTTTGAGTTAATTTGGTAATTCCCATAATCAGATTATTATAATATTAGAGCTGTTATAAGACATGCTCTAAAAAGCAACTCCTAATGGTTAGCAAAGTAAAGAAAATAGAATTTTAGATAATTAGACATTCTTTCTAATATGAGTTAAAGGATAGAACTTTATAGTTACACAATTGGCTGAAAGGTACATACAATACAAGATCCTGCTATGTCTATTGATTGTTGATTATTGGGGAGAAAAGTCATCTGATTTGATAGAGCAAAATTGCAGTTTTATGACATCTCCTCCAACAAGTTTCTTATATATAAATTATTATAATCCAAGGATCTTTGTTAATCATAATTACAGAGATAACTCTATACAAAGATTCTCTAACAGCTAAAGTCAAATGAGATATGAAACTGTTATATTCTTTTTAAAGGAGATTGTCACTGTTAGGAAGATGCCCTGAACAAATTTTGAATCAGAAACTTCCTTTTAATAGTAAGAACCACCAGATATTTCTCTTTGCAGTTGATATTGTCTTTACTGCATTAAACCTCAGAACTTTATGAAGTTTATATTTATTCAGAGATTGAATTAATAATCCATATAGGGAAAACAAAATGGTTGAAAAAATAGCTATTGCATAGCTATGAAATGGCCTGTCCATAGAGTTAATTAATTCATCCATCTCATCCATCTCTCCTCTCTCTCTCTCTCTCTCTCTCTCTCTCTCTCTCTCTCTCTCTCTCTCTCTCATACACACACACACACAAACACACACTTAATATTTGGTACAGAATATGTTTACTATTATTTTATTACATAAGATATTTAGTAATTCTTTTAAAAATACAATGATTCTAAGGATTCAGCAAGGTGGACAGGGTAAGCAAGAATCATGAGCATTTAATAAAAGACACAGCAGAAGGTCAGCAAGTAGGCAGTTGGAAATTTTGTCCAAAAGATTTGAATTAGGCAAAAGTACTGTTTCTAGAACTAGGGAAGGACAAGGTAATGTGGAGCCTAAACAACTGCCCATTGCTTCAGGATTCAATTGATGCTAGATTGTAGCAGGATTAGCTGAAATTTAGTTTCAGTTAAGAAAAGCAGAGGAAGTCAGAACATTCCTTATACACAGACTACAACTACTCTTAAAAATGTCAGAGCATATTTAAGAATCTTAATTAATCTTGCTTTAAGCATTTATTGTCTTTTAAATTTAGATAAAATTGCCACATCGAAATCAATGATATATTGCTTTCCTCTTCTTCCTCTCTTCTTTTTCTTTTTTCCTCCCTCCTTGTCTTCCTCTCTCCCTTCCATCTTTCCTTCCCTGCTTCCTTCCTTGCTTCCTTCCTCTTCTTCCTTCCTCCCTTCTATATTTCTTTGTCCTTTTTTCTTCCTTTTCTCCTTCTCTCTTTCTTCTCTTCTTTCCTTTCAACTTTTCCTTCATTTCCTGTTTTTTCCCTTGCAGATACTATTTTAAAGATTTTAGTTAAGAAATTTTATGTTTTTCATATCAGAATCTTTTTAGTTATTGAAATATAAAAATAGCAAACATTAATAGCATATAACTTTCTTGAATTTATCAAACAGGTGAACTTGCTTGATCATTTGATGCCTCTATTTGTCATAAATTTATAAATAGAGCTATAAAGAAGGTCATTCCTCCCACACTCCATACCAGTATGAGATTCCCTCTCTGGAGTCAGCAGGTTTCCCCATAGAGAATAAGGGCTAATATACTAGGAAAGTGTTTGGGTAACAAACAGAAAAATAATGTTCAAATTAGTGTTTTTGTCTGATTTAATAACAGAGCTAGATCAACTACATGAATACTTATGTAAATAAAATTTTATACCTTTTCTTTAGATCATAGGATTTAGTGCTTAAAGCAACCCTAGAGAATCATTGAGTACAAATTCCTCATTTCACATATCTAGAAGCTAATAACTAGAGAAATTAAGTGACTTGCCCAAGCTTATAACAATAGGAAATAGCAGACTCTGTATTGGAACCCATACCTCCTGAACCACAATCCAGTAAATACTAAACATAACTGATAATGAATTGTTTCCAGGAAGATGTCCTCTGAAATCTGCTTTAATAGAGATGGGATTAATTTATAATTACCTGCAGGACTTGTAAATAAATGATGTGGTCAAATCCTTAAAAAATTAGACTAAATATGTCTTCTGCAATCTTGTTATAGTTCTTCATTTAATCTACAAAAAATTCTTGATAGATAAAAATATATTTCAACCTAGTCCAAGAGCAGTGGACTCTTAATGAGTTTTTTCCTATCAATTTCTTAGTATTTTAACATGGCAGCACTCATTAAATTTATATTGAAATATTTCAGTGATAACATAGAGATATTCCAAACCTGCTTAAATAGAAATGAAAATTCTATACATCTACTGAATCATTAAATACCCCAACTTAACCCTGATTATTCAAACCTAGACCCAATGCATGGCCCCATCTACAATATCCATAAAAACAGTTACCCAATTTCATCTGAAAAACTTCAGTGATGGAAGACTCAGTGCCTCTTGTGGAACCCATTTCATTTTGGAATAGTTCTCATGATTAGGAAGAATTTCCTTATATTGAGTTAAAATATCTCTGTCCTATATATTTAACTTAAACTCTTCTTTTGGATCAGTTCAAGTACTGCTGAGAAAAATAACAACAGTAAAGATGACAATGCCAGCAACAACATTGCATTCACTTTATGATGATGGTCTGTGTTCTATGGAAAGTATTTTTACAATTTGTAGGTTCTGGGACACATACTATTTCAAAATCTATACTACTTTTTTTTTTTTTAGTTTTTTGCAAGGCAAATGAGGTTAAGCAGCTTGCCCAAGGCCACACAGCTAGGTAGTTATTAAGTGTCTAAGACTGGATTTGAACCCAGGTACACCTGACTCCAGGGCCAGTACTTTATCCACTATGCCACCTAGCCTCCCCTCTATACTACTTTTGAAGGACAGCTAGGTTGTACAGTAGTTAGAGCAACAGCCCTGAAGTCAGGAGGATCTCACTTCACATTCATCCTCAGATACTTGCTACTTCTATGACCCTTGGCAAATCACTTAACCCTAATTGCCTTTAAAAAAACAAGCTATACTACATTTAGGTTATTTTAAATTTCTCCCATAATGATAATGGGGATAGTGAATAAAAGGCTGATCTTGGAATCAGGAAGACTTTAATCTTGTTTCTGAAACCTACTAGATGTGACCATTCAGTGACCCAGGTCACTTAAGTAAGATGATCAGTGACAAAGGATCTGTTCATCTGTCCTGGTCCAGGGAATTCCTTAATTAGAAAGTCTACACAACAAGGAACTCATAATTCTATACTAATACCCAAAAGTAAAGATTGGATATAATTTGGATAATAATTCATTCATTCAACAAACATTTCATTAAGCACTTATGACATGTAGTTTTCACAAAACAGGTAAATTACAGAACAACACAATATCGATTAAGTCAAATCACAAAAAACCATTCCTTCTCACTTTCTTTTTTTCTTTCTATAGTCTGCATAATATTTTTCTTCGACCTTAATTTGATTCTCCAGAGAGAGTCCTAACTTCTTTCAATTAATTCAGAAATGTTGAAAGTATGCGTGGCAGAAACATGTAAATGAGTAGTTATATAACATCTTCATTGGCTAGCTGATATTTAAAAGGTTATAGAACCCCAATCTTAGAGTCATAAGAATTGAGTTCAAATTTTAGTTCTATAGCTTCCTTGATATATGACTGGTCGATTATGATATATGATGATATATGACAGGCCGATTAATTATGTGGTGACTGAGTTTTCCCTTATGTGAATGAGAGAGTTGACTTTGATTAGCTAACCAAATCAAGTAACTTGGATGCTGTGGCATCCAGAGTTAGGCAGTCAATAAGCATTTATTAAAATACTTACTATGGGGTCAGGCAGTGAGCTAAGAGCTAGGAATATAAATTCAAGCAAAAAAAGAAAGATCTTCCCTACCCTTCAATGGGCAGGGAGGAGTTGAAGGTACTTGCTTAGGTGAAGAGTGGCAAGGGCTAGAGTTAGAAGCAGAGTTGGGAGGAAGAAGGACAACAAAAATGATAAAGGGTCACAATGCCATTTAATTCAATTTAACAAATATTTATTAATTGCCAATATTTACAAGTTACTTAATCCTGTTTACCTCAGTTTCCTCAGCTAAAAATGAGCTGGAGAAAGAAATGGCAAACCATTTCTTTGCCAAGAAAACCTCAAATTGGGTCGCAAAGAGTTAGAAATGACTGAAAAAAAATGAACGGCAACTATTTGCAAAGCCCTGGAGAAACAAATATAAAAATAAAATTTTATCTACTTATGCTCACTCCATCAGCTATGTTTTTCATATGTTCTCCATATGGGATCTACTTAATATATTGGAGGTCTTCATTTGTATCTTTAAACATTTTGTGTATGCTAGTGCCACACTTAGGACATCCATCTGCTGCACCTTTGTCTTGATGCTTTCAGCAGCTCTCCGTATTAAAGATCCTGGTTAGTATATGCTTCATGCCACTTAATATGCCACACAGTTATCAGGATCACATTATATTTTTGTGCTGAAAATTCTTTGTCAACTCTTATAGGATAAATGATTTCAACTTTGAAGAAGGATAAAGCCAGGTATGTATGAATGAAGAAAGGGTTGAATTGTTCAGGGTCAGAGAAGTGACAAGTGGCAACTTGCTATTGAGGGAGGTGGGGGGGAGGTGCAGTATTTTAGCAGGAAACTTTTCACTTGATGATCTTTTGTATCCTGCTCTCCTCATCATTGTTTTCATGCAATTAATTTCCCCAGAAATCTATGTTGATATATGAGAAAGAATTTTCAGGTACAATGGATGAGTGAGAGCCTGATCAGCAGAGGGGCAACATGTTGTGTTTTATTTATGAATAGGAGAGTTTATTGTTCCCAATATTTTATTTACACAGGACATAAAACATTCTGTTCTTTTCATAAATATATACATGTATACATATGCATATAATTCCTATTCTTATATTATAAATATTGGCATTGACATGTGACATGTCAAAATTTGGAGAGGCATTGTTAAACTCTGAAACTTTGAAATTTGAAAAAAAATCAAATTTGTCTTTCAATTCCAGGACTAGGTACTATATTCAAATTAGTTGATTTGCAGAATAAGGTATTATAATGCTTATTAATAGAGTGCAGGGATAAGTTAAGTATTCTTTCAGCACAATATATACATAAGAATAGAAACTTCTCTCAAGTTCATGATTCAATGACTTGGGCAAAGGAAAATAATATAAAATAAATGATGACATGGAATTGAGATCCAGGCTTAGATTCACCTAAGCAAACGCACATTTTTTTTTTTTTGCTGTATGTCACCACTGAGAAATTCTCTCCTCCCAGCCAGATGTTTAAAAGAGAGCTGAAAGAGTACCAAAATGATATCCTCAAAAGAAAGGATGATGAACAGAACTTTTCTCCTTAGTTCCTCTTAAAGCCTACTGATTGGATAACTCCTGCTGGCTCAGTCATCAATCCTCTTTGAAGTCACTCTAGACATGGGGACTGATCAAGTTGCTGTGTTGCTCAAGTCCTTAAGTAAGTGGCTGAAGCACCTGTCCCATCTTTCATGGAGTCAGAGTGCTTGTTTGCTCCCATTATACTCATAATGATAATAATTATAGGGCTGGAGATAAAGTCAGTTATTTTTGCATAAACTCACAAAAAGGCTTCCTTCCTTTTTTACTTATTTATAAAATCAGACTGCTGAATAAGATCATCTTTAATTTCCTTTTCAATTCTAAAGCATGCCTCCCATGTATTAGGGGGAGTAAGTTTGTATATTTAGGATTAATTATGATGAATTAAATATTTCTTTGCAAAAAGATAATCTGAATGTAGTGACTAAATAGAATTGAAGTACAAGGCTTCCCCCGTACACACACACACACACCATCAATAAGGGCTGGAACCATTTATAGAGAGCTTAGACATCTATTAAGGATACTGGCACATACTGGAGGTGGAATGAAAATCTAAGCTAACTGGTTATTTCTAGTGTGGGCCACAGTAGTCAGCATTAATATGATAAGTTGAGGAGGGAGGGAACACTACCTAAAAGGATTAGGGAAAAACTTTTTGTGGATATGATACCTGAGTTGAGCATTAAAAGAAGCTAAAAATTTCAAAAAGTGGAGGTGAGGAAGTTAAAGAATCTGAATGACTGAATCTAAGGAACATTACTAAATCTAAAATTCATTGTAACATAATTATAGTGATTTCTATCTTTGTAAAGGACATATGTTTTCTCTAAATGAAACTGATATAATAAGTACCACAGATATAAAAATCATCTATTTTTCAGAAATTGGTTCACCCTGGCTAAAAATTCTCACTCTCTGATACCAGTTGGTTGAATAAATAAAAGTTATTCTTCAAAGTTAACCTTGGAAAATGGAAATGAGAAATAAAATAATTCGAGGATAGCATTCACATCTGTAATTTATACAGGATGTTGTGGTCCCTTTCCAATACACACAAGTTTTCTTTCATTATACAAATATAATATGACTATGCCATCTCATTTTATTGTCCAAGGGTATAAACTAATGAGATTCTGGCACTTAATCTATCCTCAATAGGGTGTCCCACACTGTCAGCATCTCTAACTTGCTTGTGCTAAATTTGGTCAGATCTAGACTCCAACTGTCACTGCATTTTCTCCCCATTCATTACTACCCCCAACCTGTCTTTGATGCACCTGTTCCCTATTACATATGGATCTGGAAGTGAAAGATAATTGTAGGATTGTAAATCATATTCAATTTCCACTGTTCCTGATCTTGGAAAGCTTGCATAAAGTCTAGGGTTTTGCTGTTGAAAATTTCAAGCTCCTTAAGACTGAAAACTTGTAACTATACTTAACCAAAAAATGTGCTTTGAAAAGCAATATGATGAAAGAAAAAACTGATATTAAGGCACTATGGAGCCAGGAATAGTTATTATTTGTTTTTTATGTCATAGACCTTTTTTTTATAAACCATTGATTGATTGACAGAGATCCTTTCTTGTCAGTGGAGTACTTCAAAATTAATTCAATATATTGACATGATTATATGATGATACTTTTATTCTGTGAAACATAAAAATAACACCTAAACCCAAATAAAATGTTGCATGGAAAAACATGACCCAATACTTCTTGAGGCTTCACAACTAATAAAACATTGATTTCTATCTGGTTTAAATGAATTTTTTGACTCTGATGAGAAAGATCTTGCTATCTCTTGTTAAGATTACTGTCTAGTCTTCTTCACTCCTCTGTGAAAGTCTGACTCCATGATATTATGGCTTTTCCTTTGACTGTCCAAATCATACTGGTAATTAGGTCTAACCAATATGCCTTTAGGGACAAAGCAGTTTTCTGAGAAAGGGGCAATTGTCCCAGTCATTGTCAAGGAACAATAACAGAAGGTGGAGTTCAAAGCCAAAGGAGAGTTTATAATCTAGGGAATTTAGTCAAAAGGCATTTAGGAGAGTCCATGATGTCTGTTTCAAAGAGAGATGAGGGACAAGGAATAAGATAAGGGAGCACAAAGGAAAAAGAGCTATTACATGATGGTTTGTCTCATTTCATCTGTTGACTATCTTTGGCTAATTGAACCTCAGTTTCCTCATTTGTAAAATGAAGGGATCTGATTGTTTTAAAGGTCTCTTTCATCATAAACTCTCTATTTTGGCTCTTTCCATGTTATTGATGTAGATAGGCATAAATCATGAATAATAAAAACTCTCTTTGAGGAAAACTCACGTGCTGAGAAAGTTAAGACTTAAGAATTAAGAAAAGTTTGTGATTCTCAGTGTCACAATATTTGTTTTAACTCAAATGGGTTAACATGTAAAGAGCTCTTCAAATTTTAAGGTGCTAAATAAATTTTAGTTGTTGTGGTTATTGATATAACACAAATTTTAGAATTCTTTAAGTATTATATTGCCAAAATCATAACTAAAGATAGTAAGGAAATGGGATCCCCTATATTAAAATAAATTAGCATTACACAAAAACTTTTCACATCTAATTCAGAAAGCAAGACATTTGTATAAACAAATAAAGAAGCACTGACAAGGAATAAATCAAATGAGAAAAAGTTTTCATTGTATGCAAATCAAGAGGGGTTGTAATTATATTTTATGGAGTGATAAATGAATGAGAGTCACTGGAATGTATTTTGAATTTTATTAGGCTTATATTATTATGAATTCCTGGGGGATATTAGTTGACTTAAACTAATCTTTTCTATGGCCTTTTATTTCTATTAGTTATATATGTCAGTATGTTAAGGATTTGTAATTAAGATAAAAAAGGATATGATTTTAACTGTAGAAATCATATGATATATTATTATATATTATAAAGATGTATTTCCATCTGCTTTGTCACTGTGTCCTAAAAACAATGGAACCTTTTCATATAACTTGTAACTGACCATTCATACAGAGGGTGTCCCAGAAATATCACTACAGTTTTAAGCTATTAAAGTAATTTAAACTTAAAACTGTACTAAAATCCTATATATGATATCTCCATCATTAGAATTTAAGGTTTTTTTTTTAGAACAGGGCTTATATTGTTTCTATATTTGAACTTGGTGTTCATTTATCTATTCATTTCCTGGATAGAGGAAATCTCTCTAGCAATACTAACTGTAATTTAATAGATGAATCTTAGAGAATTGCTTCACTCCCAAAGTGACTATAGAATCATCCAACTAGTAATGGTAAGAGGCAAAATTTGAATTCAGATCTTTTTGACTTAGTCTATCACTCTTTAACTTATGTCATGGTATCTCTCTAAGTCAGTAGGCTGATAAAAATCTCTTCTTGCAGCTACATTCAGGATATTGCATCTTTCATCACACTCCCATCCTTATCCCTGCTACATTGACGATGTGATATAACACATTGGGACTAGAAAAGAGAGTCTAAGTATTTGAAATCTGATGATTCAGGCAAAGTGCCTGGCTTTATGAGTGGGTGCTTATTTTCATGGTTGCTATATTGTATGTTCTATTTCTTAGTATTCACACCTTCATCTGCCAATGAAAATAGTAATGTATATTTCCCACAGTACCAGTGAGTTTGAAATGTGTGTGGCATTGAGATGAATGGTTGCTTTTAGTTCTATTAATAAAATAAATTGTTTACATTTTATAGCACTTTAGGACATAGCATTTTACCTACATTGTCTCATATGATCATTACATCCAAAATCTGAGGGAAGTTCTGTAATTCACTGTCCCAGATTTTGCAGATGAGGAATTTGAAGTCCTATTAAGTGGAGTGACTTGCCTGATAATATATAACTTTTTAGTGATATTGAAATGGCAGAGACAGGATTAAATCGCAGATCCAGTGCCTTATCCACTAAACCCAACTTTCACTCCTTGGAAAAAGTGAGATGTTCTCTCCACCCCTTCCAGCCCACTGCATTCATTCAGTTTATATGGGATGTACTGTCTCCAGGTTTCATTAATTTATGTTGATTCTCTCACAATCAGAAAATGATTTCAACAAGGATGAGTTATTATAGCTCAGTGATTTGGGTAAGCAGATCTTTTAAGTCATTCTCAGTAGAATGGTCCTTCCTCTGGAAGCTGGTGACCTCCCTGAGAGCCAGAGTGGCCTTAGAAAGAGAGAGGAACAGTTGATATAGTGTTTGCTGCTTGACAGCTCCAGGAAAAATGCTAGGAACAGAACAAAAGTCTGTATACAATATTTTTAGATCTGACCAAAGCCTTTGATACTGTTAGTTGTCAGGGTTTATGGAAAATTATATCCAAATTTGGTTTCCCAGAGAAGTTCATCAGTAGTGGACATCAATTCCATGAAGATGTGCTTGCCCAGGTTCTAGATAGTGGATGATGCTCTTGAGATTTCCCAGGCACCAATGGAGTGAAACAAGGATGTGTCCTTACTCCCATACTTTTTAACATGGTTTTCAGCCATGTTATCAAATGCCTTCACTGAGGATGAACATGAACTCAAGGTCAGCTACCACACTTATGGCAAATTCTTCAACTTGAAAAGGCTTCAAGGCAAGACCAAAGTGGAGGGAGTATTGGTGCAGAATCTTCTGTTTGCAGATGACTGTGCATTCAATGAAGCCTCTGAAGCTGGGATGCAACAAAGTAGGGATTGATTCTCTGCTGCTTGTGCTCATTTTGACCCAACAATTAACACCAAGAAAACGCAGGAGTTCCATCAGCCAAACCGCACCTTCCATATGTGGAATCATCAGTTACAGCAAATGGAGAAGTTTTGAGTACAATGGATAAGTTCATTTACCTTGGCAGTGTCCTTTCTAAGATGGTACACAATGTTAATAAGGTTGACACACACGTATTGCCAGAGCTAGGTCAGTATTTGGGAGGCTCTGAAAGAGAGGGAGAGAAGAAGTATTACTCTGACTACCAAACTAAAGGTCTATAGAGCCATTGTACTAACCTCAGTGCTATTTGCCTATGAAACCTGGATGTATTCTACCAGCGCCATGTCAGGAAATTGAATTGCTTCCATTTAAATTGTCTTAGGAAGATTCTGAATATCACTTGGCAGGAGAAGATACCAGACACTGAGGTCCTTTCTCAAGTTACACTGCCTAGTATTCCAACGTTACTACAAAGAGTACAACTATGATGGGCTAGACACATTGTTAGAATGTCAGACATATGCTTGTGAAAAAAAATTATTTCATGGAGAGCTTCCACAGGGCAAGTGCTCAAAAGGGTGTGAGAGGAAGCAATATTGAGACACTGAAGGTCTCTTTGAAGAATTTTAGAATTGTCTGTATAGCATGGGAGCCGTTGGCGTAGGACTGCCCAGCATGGTGTGTCCTCATCAGTGATGGGCTTACTCTCTATGAGGAAGGCAGCATTGAAATAGTACAAAGGAAATGAGACTTATATAAGTTTAGAGTTCCCACCTCAGGTGTGCCCATGGACTATTTGTGCCCAAACTGTAGTAGAGCATTATGAGCTCATCTTGGTTTAATTAGTCACAGCCATACACATTGTTATTTATCTCAAACATAATAAAGTCATTTTGCTCTTCTATAAGGAAGGACAAGAACCAACCACCCAATCTCGATCTAAGAAGGTAGGTAGAGCCATAATTAGGAGGAAGAACTACAAGGCCTTTGTTCTATGGTTCCAGATCTTTAGGGGTGCCAATAACATTCTCCCAGGATATACTTTTTTCCTCAGTGGCTGCAACTCAGGGTAGGGGTTTTCCATTGTGCCCCCACATGCAAAAATCCCTATCTGGGAATCTGTAGATAAGAATAATTGAGTTTCATTTAACCTTTTGATAAAACAAAAATAGCAACACCAATAGCAAATATTTATATTGTCCTTTCTATATGTCAAGCACTATATAATCATATTTCATTTGATCTTCACCATAACTTTGGGAAGCAGATGCTATTATTAATTATACTTTGCAGAAGAGGAAACTAAAACAAATAGAAGTGACTTACCCAGGGTCACACAAACAGCAATTATCGGGGAATGGATTTCAACTCGGGTCTTTCTGATTCTAGACTTTTTGAAAGGAGCAAAGCAGCTGTTGGAGTATAGTATTTCTGTTCTAACTGGTTCATTGAAAAGTAAAATATCATATATGCACTAATAATAATAACTGACATTTTCAAAAGCCCTTTGCATACATCATTTCATTTGAATCTTGTTGAGTTTACTATAGTATTAATTTCCCCATTTTGCAGAGGAGGAAACTGAGATTCAAAGACATTGGCATGTTACAATATCTAGTAAGCATCAGAGAGTAAAGATTTGAACCCCATGTCTTGACTCCAAATCAAATATTCTATCCATTATGGTGCTCTCTCTATCACCTGCATGCTGCTAAAGCAAACAGATTTCTGTTTTTTTATTGAATCTTTTCCATCTAGATTTGGTCCATAGAATTTGTTGGCACATATTTATAACCTGACACCCTGAGATGTCTCCTACACTGTAGGAGATTTGGATGATGCAGACAACAGCATTTCAGTGCATACTTCCTCCCCTCTCCAGTCTTGGTCCAACTTTTGATTATGGTGGCGGTAGGTTCCTCCTGGAACAAGTGTTTTTTTTCTCCCTGGGCTTTATTCTTAGACAAGTATCCCTCTTCTTCTTTCTTGCCTACTTTTATGGGTATTAAAATTGCTAGTTATACCTATGATAAGCCTTCCCTAGGTCTAGGTAACCTAGAGATTATATATGATTTAAATGTAAGTTGTATGCTGACTTAACTGTACTCATCACTGAATAATGTAGTGAATCTTTTTGGCAATTAAAATGTTACAGCTCCATCTAAACATACAAAGTCCACCTTTAATTATAAACGTAGAGAAGTTAGGATAATTTTATGATATTTTCATATAACACATTAACACCAAGATACCTTATAAATTGCTATTTAGACTTTACCTAGACTTGCTTTCTAGATTATATCATTAACGGTTGCTTCTTTTGCTCCTGCTACATCTTTTAGTATCTACACATTCCAAAATTGTCTCTACACCTCCTCCCTTTTTCCATAAGCTAAGATGGAAAATGGCTTAGAGGACTATCTATGATATATTATTAATGCTTAAATTCCCTAGAATCACATACTCAAGGGCTGTGCAACTGATTTTAGGCTATCATCTTTTTATTAGATATCTGTATACTATTTATTTCATAGTGTTGAGAGTTTAAAAAATGAACTCCATGAATGCTTCATATATAATCTAGATGCTGTGGAAATTTTCAAAAAATATAGCTTCCACCCTGACATTCTTGTTTGAAATTTCAGTGAACATACTCATGACTTCCATAAGAAGTCTAAAAACTACACAGTTTATTTATTCTTGTGAGCATAGTTAAAGTATCTGTTTTTAAAAATATAATGAGGAATTATAGATGATGAATTCAATTGAAAAAAGGTAAAAATATTCTAGATAGTAGATAAAATGCATATATGGGCAAGTATGGATTTGGGGCTGTAACTATGGTCCTCATAGGTTTAATGCTCATTGAAATTTTGAAAATTCAAGAACATTTTTCTGTTACTTGAATTTATCATTTCTGAGACATCATAGAATTAGCTAGAAGGCACAAGAAAGATCTGTGTTAGTTCAATAGCTTTCACTTTATAGATGAGAAAACAGGTGCAGAGAAAATAAGCGACTCATCCAAAATCATTTAAAAGGTGGCATAAAATCATCTAGAAGCATCAGTCAAAAAGCCCCCTTTTTTTAAAATAAAGATATCTTGGTCATCAATTGTGCTAAGCATTCGGAATAAAGGAAAAGGTTTTGGAAGCCAAGAGACAGAGATGATGAGGGAGAGCATTTGAAGCATGGGAGAAGGCCAGAAGAACTGCATGTTGTTTATGAGGAACAGTAAGATGGTCAAAGTTGCCAGAGAAGAGAGTAAGATAAAAATAACAATAGAAAGATCTTGGCAATCTATTAGATAAGAGAAATAAGTGCTAATGAAGAGTTGTGAATAATATAAGGATAGCAGACCTAGGTAACTAGGAGAATAGTAAGGCCCTTGACAATAATAGGTAAGATACAGAGTGGCTAGTTTACAGGGAAAGATATTGAGTTCCATTTAGGACATGTTGAGTTTGTGGTCAAACAACCTGATTGTGGTAGAACAATAAAGTAATTGTTATGTGAGATATTTATGGAACATCCAGTTTGAGATGTTCAATAGGTAATTTTTGATTGAGATTGGAGGTCAGAAGAGAGTAAGGGATGGGTAAATAGATCTGGGATTCCTTCTATTAGAACTTATCCTTCTATTAGATCACAATGTTTCCCATGCCAAAAGAGAAATAAATCCTAAGAAATTGGGAGAAAAAAACAATTACAATACAGGCAACTTTCTAAATATCGATAGGTAAAATATAAGTTTTCCAAAGATTTAATAACTTAAAATTGCTCTAAGTATTTTGGAAAACCCTGTGTATGTGTGTACACACGCACATATACACACACAAATATATATTTGTGTTCATATGTATGTGTATATATATATATATATATATATGTATATATCACCCAGTTTTCCAATACTTAATATATGAAAAACATGATAACATTGTATTGATATTAGCAATATATTGCATTTATATAGTATTTTATAGTTTTGAAAGTATTTTCATTTACAATTTTGTAGAATATCAAACTATGCCATTTGTCACTAAACCACAGGAAAGAAGAAACCTCATATCTTAGTAGTAAAAATTCTAAAAGTTCATGGGGTGGGAACCACTGGTTTAAACAATTCTTCTATATTGATAACTACTTCTTTCATTTTACTTAATGGCCATTTTCTAGACTGTTTTTCCCCTTCTTTGTTTGTTTTTACCACTGGGGTTGATAATATAGTGTAAAAGTATTTTGTGCATTTGTATCAACATTAAAGGTTTGTTGAATTTTAAAAGTGATAATGGGTACATTTGGGCAGAGAACTCTGTAGCTTCATAAAATATCTATCTTCCTTCCTCCCCTTGCTCCCATCTCAATTCCCACTAAAATTACAAGACAGACTTTGTGAAACAGATATTGGGTCAATATTCTGAATCATAGAGATCTGGAACCAAATGGGATTCTACTAGTTATTTTATTCAACCTCTTTCAATTTAGGTCTGAGAAAAAAAATTGAGGCTTGGAGAGTTTATGTGACTTGCTTTAGCAAGCACAGCCAATAACAACGAACAGAAACCTGAAGGGACCTCAGTTCTTTGACTCCCTGAACAACTCCTTCCCAGGGAGGAAGGAAGGCTGAAAAGTAACATAGCAAAAGACAAAGAGTCAATCGGGGATTGTGGCAAGCCAGCCTTGACTCTCCAGGTAGATATGTCCACTTCCCAGTGGGAAAAGTGGGACTGGCATTCAAGAGGAGATAATTCTGGGGATCCAGATTCATTAGCAATCTACCTAAGGATTATAACTATATCATATATATATATATATATATATATATATATATATATATGTTTGTATAATAACCCATGGGAACAGATGAAATCTACAAGATTATAGAAGGATCATAGAAAAAAAGACACAGAATGAAATTTACTTTAGCCATTTGGTGCTTGGAAGGAAAATGAATTTAACTTACATATGACATGATACAATATAATATGATACAATGCAATATAATACACATTTATTAAACATACAATGTACCATATGCAGCCCTGGGGTTACACCAGGAGTTCACAATCTAATAGGAGCAGACAACAGACAAAATTAAGCTGAAAAGGGTAGGGCCAAAAGAGGGTACCTAGTGAGGACATGATGATGTTGGAGTAAAACCCAAGAGGTACAGTTGGAGGGGAATGAAGAGTTAATGAACTTCTGGGCCGTCTTTGCCTTTTGGGGAAGATTTCTTTTACTCCACCTGACAACCTTCCAATATGAGGGACAGAGATAACTGAGGATGCTGATGAGGCTTGAATACCAAAGTTGAGGCAATTTTTGTGATGATGAGTTTTCTAGTGTTGAGTTTTGTTTTGTTTTTTCCTGGAGTGGCATGATAATGGTTGGGTCAAAACCAAGCAGTGCAGCTGGAGGCAAATGAGGAAGACTTAAACACATAGTACAAACATGAGGGTGATACAAACAAAAAGGGAAATGGGAGAAATCTCAACCTGAATAGAGAACTAGGGACATTTTGCAAACTTGCATTTAGTGTGTGACATTTTTTGCATTTCTGGCTAAGCTTTGTGATTGTTATCTGTGTTCCAATGAAAGCTAACTTCCTTCCTAGAGAAAAATGTTAAGGGATTCAAAGGATATTTCACCAAATTTCAGGTTGTTAGGGATAATGTAGTCTCCTTAAGGAAGCAAATTCAAGGTTTTGATGGTATATAAGGGGTACAGTGAGGTGCAGGAAGGAAGATTTGACTTCTGTTGAGAATATGGAGAGTGGACAAGTATTACATAGAAAAGGAAGGAAATGAAAATGATGGCTAACTTGAAAAGAACAAAAAAAATAGGTTTGAGGCTCTTCCTGAAATAGAAGGAGCTAGGTGCTCTGAGGAGGAAGCATCTATATTTCCTCTAAGAAATCATAATAGTAGAGACTTTGGAGCTTTGAGGTGAGAGTTAATCCAGGAAGGACCAGAGAATTGGATTGTAGATTTAGAGTAGAATTGAAAAGTAGTGGTATTTGGGGATTCCCTGCTCAAGGGTTCTGAGGAAATCTGTCAAGCTGACAACAATAAAGAGGTCTGCTGTCTTTTCCTAGGTGTCTACTCAAGACATAACAGAGAACCTGCCAAGAATGATCAAAACAGATTACTATTACTCACTTATTTTTTCTGTATTTTTTAAAAATAGTATTTTATTTTATCCCAATTACATATCAAGACAATTTTTAATATTTATTTTTACAAGATTTTGAGTTCCAGATTTTTCTTTTTCCCCTCCCCTCCCCTCTTCTGAAAATAGTAGGCAATTTGATATAGGTTATACATGTAGTTTCATGTAAAACATATTTCTATATGTTATGGAAGAAGAAACAAATCATAAGGGAGAAAAATGCAAAAAATAATAATATGTCAGAAAAAATGCTTCAATTTGCATTCAGAGGCCATCAGGTCTTTATCTGGATCATTGTGTTACTGGGAAGAACTGAGTCATTCATAGTTAATCATATTATTATCCATTTCTGATGATTCTTATGAGTACATATGATAAAAGTTGGGTAAGAAACATCAAAGATAGGGGCACAGTGTTATTTTCCTCATTGCTGCCCATTGAAGTCATATGGGATAGGAGGGAAAAAAATTGGTTTGTGGTGTGAACATAGTTTCTGAGTGTAGCAGAAGAGCACAGGATACTTGATACTTCAGTACAACTTCATGTAAAAAAGTCTAGAAAGTGACTCCCCAAAACCACCCTAATGAAGGTATTTTCTGAGAATGGTATTTGGTTTTCTGGAATGTGGTTTAACATATAAAGATGACAGATTCCTGACCAGGGTTGGAATTTAACAAAGGTTGATATAAATTTGCCATATGCTTTACAAATCTAATTTTTTAAAAAGGGTTTAAACTCAAGTGAATTAGAGAGACAAAGATCTATGTATGTCACCAAACTATATGATACTAGAGAATAGATTCAATGAACAAAGAGCTATTGAGATACTCATTGTTTCAGTCCATTGGTGTCTCCTGGTGGGCTGTGCTTCATCCTGAACTTCATATCATTTTTGTCCCTAACTCAGAGAAATGCATAAATAGAATACTTGTCAAATTTGAAAATTACCTAAAATCATGGAGGAAAACAACTAAAATATCAAGTGATATATCTAGGATTGTAAAAGATCTTGGCAGGCTAAAACATTGAACTGGATCTAATACAATTGAATTTAGTTAGGCCAATTATAAAGTCTAACAATTGGTTTCAAAAATTAATTTCATGAATACAAGAAGGAGGAGGCATAGTTATAAACCAATTGGTCTACAAGACTACTGACTTAAATGAGCCAATGATCAGCAGTATGAAGTGATAGCCATAAAGGCAAATGTTATCTTAGCCTTTAAGGGGGTGGAGGTGGGGAGCAACAAGCATTCAGAAATAAAGAGGTGATAATCCCTCTGTACTTTGCCCTGGTTCACCTCTTTTATTTTTTTTTCCTGGATGAACATTATAAAGATAGGAAGTACATTATAACTTGAGAACATCCAGGATGATTCAGTCTGTACTTCAATTAGAAGGAACTGTTTTACCTGGAGAAGAGAAGACTTGGGGGGAGGGGGGAGGGGGCAAGATAGCTGTGTTTATGTATTTGAAGGGCCATTGTGTGGAAGAGAGGTATACTTATTCTGTTTAGTATCAGAGGACAGAACTAAGGCCACTATAAAAGTAACAAAGGTACAAGCTTAAGTTCTATATCAGAGAAAAACAAACTTCCTAAAAATTAAAACTAGCTAAAAGTAGAGTGGTCACAGAAGTGATTAACTATGACAAAACCATGCAAAAATGTTCAATAAAAATCACAAACCTTATGGAGGAAATGGTATTAGGGCTATAGCCCTCAAACTCTTCAATGACAAGTTAAAAAAAAGATAGGAAACTAATAAAATGGCATTCAGTTTTATACATGTCAAATTGTTAAATGCATAAATACCATGATAAATAATGGTGGTATTCTCAAGCCATGGGCTGATTGGGAAGATATAGAGGGGATAGTGTTTGAGCTTGGATTAACCTTCCACCACTTCAGGTTCCTACTGCTGAAGAAAATATATAATCAATATAGCACTTTACCTCAACAAAGAAGTTGGAAGTAGGTATACAAACTTAGTGCCAAGGAAAGTCATAACTCCCTTGCATGAGGTTATCAACTGTGTGATCTGAGTCTCTGGCAGTATGAACCCCAGTGGGGGACATAGATAGGACCCCCTCTGATGGGAAAGGGATACATTTTCCTTGAGGTACCATGTTGACCCTCCCCTCATAATGATGGTCCAGTTCCATTTAACTATTTCTGATTAGGCAGCTTGCTAGAGTGTCAGGTAATCATTACTTCTCTTCTGAGGGGAATACATTGGGGACTTCCTTGTCTTTCCTTTCTGAATTCCCCACTTCTTATTCCCCAAAGTGCTCTCTACTATTCTCATCCTTCATTAATTCTAACCATATCCTGGGTAGAAGAAAATGACCTTTGCACCTCTCTTCCCAAATTGCAATCTGGTCTTTCTTCTTCTCACAGGTCATAATGCATGCTAGTAGTACCCCTCCAAATCCACGCCTCCTGATGCATACCTGGGTCACAGCGATACAGTTTACCTCAATGATGAAATTTCTTTATGCTCAAACTAATCCTTAATATATCAATCACATTGGAATAAATTCATATTTTCAAAATAAGTGTTAGAGAAAAATTGACTGGAGGTCTTCATGAATGACTTCTTGACAAATATATAAATATTTGTTTTTTTTGGAGGGGTTGGAGTATGGCCAGTTGGATTGGTAAATGGCAAATTCAGTCTCTTCCAACTCTAAGATTCTGTTATTCTGGGAACTGAGAGGTTTTGCAATCTCTTGAGGTTATATAAATTTTAATAGTCTTAACTCTGCAATTAGTCACCTGTGTGACCTTGGGCAACCAACTTCATCTGTCAAATGAGTGTGTTAGATGAGATGATTGTATCTAAAGTTTCCTTCCAACTTTAGAATTTTATGATTCCATGAGTCATCTGGTGCATAAGTTGAGTCATAGGTATGTTTCATGTGTCAAAGTAATTCTGCACCTAGCAAACAGGTGCTAAATGAAATTATCCTGTATCACAAAAATGCTGGTTTTGACTAGTTTACATGTTCAATAGTGTAAATGACTAGAACACCTATCCTTTGCCATAGACTCCACTACAAGATACAACATGCAAAAAGTATCACGGTAAGTTATATTGAAATGCATAAAAGGTTTTGAAATATAAAATAGGCAAAGGCTACTTTTCAGATGCCAAAGAGCTATATAAACACAAACCACCTCTAAAATGAGAACCTGTAAGGCAAGTTTCCATCCAGAGGAACTGGTTACGGCTCATTAAGGTGCTTGGAGAGGTAGACAATGGGATAAAGAAGGCACTGATTTTTACCCTTAGCTCTAATATTCATTAGATGAGAATAAAAAGAAATTTGTTATTTTATTCCAGTGATTTGGAAGTTATGATTGAAAGAGATTCAGGTTGCTAATCTGTTTGTGTAGCATGGTGCAGTACAAAAAATGTCTTGAGATTGAGTCCTAGGATCTGCTACTCAGAATTTGTGTGACCTTGAACAAGTTATTCATTTTCTCATGGTCTAAGTTTCCTCATCTATAAATCAAGGGAATTAGTCGACTCTCATTTATTAGTACCTACTATGTGTCAGTTACTAAACCCTGAGGATACAAAGAGAGGCAAAATGCCACCCATGCTTTTAAGGAGCTCACAGTCTAATTGAGGAGAGAACATGCAAATAATGATGTATAAACAAACTGTACATGTGATAATTTGGGGGAATATTCTCAGAGGGAAAGAATAAGATTAAGGTCTGCCTTGGAAAACTTTCTTGCAGAAGATGGCATCACTGTGTTGAGGTCAAGGTAAAGTGATCAATTGTTGCTGATCAGACCAATTTGAGCTTGGGAAGACTAGCAAGGTTGGGCACAAATGTGAATGTTTGGTGTGGAAATATTTCTAAATTAAGTGCATAAAATAAAATGTAAGATTAACATAGTTATAAAAATATTAAAAAGAGCATGTCTTTGATTTTGAATTGAACATTACTTTCACCATGTCTCTGCCTATATGGCAATCTAACTTTCTATGTAAAGGAGATCATACTGAAGCAAACCTTCAACTAATTTAGAAAAACTGAAAAATAACTGAAGTCATCAGGACAGGATCTGATCCATTTTTAACTCAGAATTTTTATTTATTTATTTGTTCCTTACTCTTGTTTCCACTTAAAATGTTTCTCTGGGTATTTTCTTCTTAGTGGGCAGATATGATTGAGACTATTATATTCTCTGTAGTCTAGTATCAACCATAATGCTTTATTATTTCATGAATCCATAATTTCATGATTTCCTGTGCATGAGAAGTCCCCTCATCAATGGAGAATGCAAAGCATTTGCAACTTTGAGACTTTCTTTAGAGAAAAATAAATATCACCATGTGGATGACCTTAAGTTAACTTGCTTGTTCTTAGAGTTTAGATAACACTTTTATCACCAGAACCATACCTGAAACTTTTCCATTTTGGTAGAGTATGCCAGAATTTGCTTGCCACTGGTATCATTTTTCAAGAAACACAATGAGGAATCAATCAGAGGAGGACTTTCATGGAGGCATTGGAACAAATCTCATCAAAATGTAAATTATTTCCTTTTTTAAACTTTTGTTTAGAGAGTTATTCCATATTTTGTTCACTCATTTATTTATTGAAAGTATGAAGATGAAAATAAAAAATTAAAAATAATTAAATTATAAATTTATTAAAGAAACAGTACCACTGCAGGGATTGTCTTCTTACTATTTAATTATTTTAGATCTGGCAACAGACTCAGCTGGATCATGGAAGATCACCTAACCAAAGAGAATGTTTATTCTTGTTAAAATATAGTGCCTTTGTGTATGGATATAAATGTGAGAATATGTGCATATATATGTGCACATATGTATGCAGTTGTGTTCATGTGCATGCACATGGTTGCATGCCTCTGTATATTCATTCCATGTGCATGTTTGTGCATAAATTTATTCTTAAAAGATTCTCTTTACAATTCTCTTCAGCTTCAATGCAACAGAATTTTTGAGAGTCATGACTGTATTAAACACATTTTTTCCTATCATAATTTTAAAGCTAGAAGAAATTCTAGAAATCCTTAAAACTGAAGCTTCCATTTCACAGCTGAGAAGATTAATGCACCCTTAAAGAGGTTAAACAACTTGAAGTCATAGAGGTAGTGTATGAGGTGGAATTTGAAACCAGATCTTCCTAATTCTGTATTTAATGCCCAAGTAATTATTCTTTGATACCCTGGGACCAATTATGGCCTTGTGAAAGAGCAAGCCAAATGTTCAGGTGGCATGAGAACTAACTTGTATCTTTGAGGTGCTCGGGACTAGAAATGGAACCCAATTAGTTCAGTCTTCTTGAGGCTGATGACACATTTTGTCCTTAAGGTACCTGGATGAGTGGACAGTGACATATCTCGAAGAAGCCCCTGATTTTGAACAGTACTAACAGAATGGAGAATTGTTAGGTTGAAATGAGAAATACAGAACAGCTCTTGCAATCAATCAATGAATGGACAATTATTTGTTAAGTACTGACCTGCTTTAGATATGCTTCTCCAGGAATGAGTTCAAATTCAGTCATAGTGGTCCTGGATATGGGACAACATGAAAAGCAGTTCTCTTTGCCTCCCAAGAGTTGGCTTCACATTTTAACATAGACATAGTTTGATAGTACTGTGATAGTGGTGTAGACAAGCTACTATCTCTAGATAGGAACTGGTGTGTGTGTGTGTGTGTGTGTGTGTGTGTGTGTGTGTGTGTGTGTATTTTCCTAAAGGAAAAGAGACTGGAAAAAAATGTCATTGGCTGATCAGTCAATCAACAAGCATTATTAAGCATCTGCTAAATGTCAGGCAATCTGGATACAAACACAGAGAATGAAACAATTCCCATTCTCAAGGAGCTTACTTCTTAATAGAAGCTTAGGTTCTAATAGAGTGAGGAGTAGGAGGAATTTTCTTTTAATAGAAATAGAAATAGAGCTTTAAATAGAAATCCCTGATGCTGTTATAACCCAGGGTAGGTCTATGTTCCTAGTTCTCCTCTGGGCTGTCATCCTCCTCTGTCCAAGAAACATCAACCATTCCCTGGCCCATACTGTTCTGGGTGGGAGAAAGAGAACAGTAGTAGTGAGACTATTTTATTGATTCACACAGAAAATGGAATATCATTTCTTAGAGGTGAAGGCACTCAAGTAAATTTAATCCTCATAGGTCAGAATTGAAAAAGTTCTTTAGTTATGTTTTTGCTTTCGTGTTTTCTCCATTAAATTGCCATTTCTCTATCAATCTACTAATCCAAATTCTAGACATGCCTTTATTCATTCAAAAACTTTTTTGTATATGTTTTATTAAAGTTTTCTTATTAAAAATCAGTGCAAATTTGCCTTCTTACCCTCTCACCTCCCTTCAACCCTAACCCCATTAAGAAAGAAAAACAAAGCCTCTATTGCAAACATGTAAAGTGAAGCTAAACAAATCTCCCACATTGGCCTTGTACCCAAAAAAATGTCTCAATATGTATCAATTCTATCACCTATCATGAAAGTGTTTCATCATAAGGAGTTCTCTTGGATCATAACTGATCATTGTATAGAGGAGAGTTCTGCAGTCTTTCAAGATTTTTTGCTTCCAATATTTCAATAAATAATTTTAGATTACCACAAATTCCCATGAATGCATTGTGTTGGATGCTATAGGGAAAATGAAAGGATAAACAAAGACTAACCTATGCATTCAAGCACCTTGGCTTGTGTTCATCTTCAGCATAAAATCTTCCTGCGTTAATTTAATCAATATTACTTTCTTACTTATTTTTTAATGCATTTTGTTTTGATATTATGGATATTTCCCAACAGTCCTCCACCATGTACTTCCCCCAAAACAGTTAAGGAAAATTTCCACTATTCCAACATTGCTTTAAAACTTTTTAATTCCTCTTATGAACTTCCTTATTTTTGTGTGGACCACCATTATCCTCCCAATCACCAGCTTTGTACCCAAAGTCATACTCTACTCATTCACTTGCATGATCACTCAAATCAAATTAGATATTTGGAAAGTGCTTAGAACAGTACCTGATGCATCATAGACATTTATTCTTGTCCCTGCCTCCCTTGTCAAGTTTTGTTGATACCTTCACAATATTTCTTGTTTCTGTCCTCTGCTTTCCATTGAAGTAATAGTCATGCTAGTTCAGTACTTCATTACCCCTTGCCTAGAAAATTGTACTCAGTTTTCTCCCTGTCCCAAATCTCTCCCTTCTCTAATCCACCCTTCCCATGGCTGCTATAATGTTATTCCTAAAACAAAGGAATGAAAAAGGCAATGTCACCCCCTGCTCATGTGGCACCCTATCACACAGACATCTATGTTTGGTATTTAAAACCCTTTAAAATAAAAATAAGGCTCCAGACTATCTGTCCAGGCTCATCATGCATAACTCCCTCTTCTGTTCACTCTAGTCAAGCCACTCTGACTTTATTTTTCACAAACGACATTCCATTTCTCAACTCCCTACCTTTGTTTAGATTGCTCCCCAGGCCTAGACTCTCTCCCTCTTCAGCTCTGCTAGTGTTCTTCAGAATCCCTAGTGTTCTTCAAAAAGTTCAGCACAGAGATCATTGCCTTAAAAAAAAAAGCTGTCCCTACTGTGGCTCAGTGGATAGAGTCCTGGAGTCAGGAGTATGAGTTCAAATCCTACCTCAGACACTTAATAATTACCTGTGTGGCCTTGGGCAAGCCACTTAACCCCATTGTCTTGCAAAAAGAAAAAGAAAAAGAAAACGCTATCCTTGATCCCTCTGTGCTAGTGCCTAATATTAAAACGAATCTGTATTTATTTTGTATATCTGTGTATGTATGTATGTGTGTGTGTGTGTGTGTGTATTTGTGTGTGTCTTCTCTCCTCCAAAGGAATGTTATGTTCTTTGAGGACAGACACTGTTTTATTTTTGTCTTTGTCTTCGGAGCACCTAACACAATTCCTGGTCCAGAGGTGGTACATTTGCCATTACTAGGTACCATTTTAAGTGCTGTAAATCCAAATTCAGTTAAAATGAAAGACAGTCCTTGCCCTCAAGGAACTTATATTCTAAGGGAGGAAAACAAGACTTAAAGAGGTGCTGAAAAAGGAGGGAGAGATTGAAGGGCGGGAAGGGGAATGAAAGTGCTTGGGAGGGGGGCATGGTAGAGAAAGGCTTGTAAAGGAGTCAACAGTCTAGCTTCAAGACCAATGAAGATAGGTTGCCTCAAATCTGCTTGCAATGAATGTTCTAGGAGGAATCAATCAATCAGGGGAGCTCACAATGGTAGTTGTGTATTTTCAATATAAAAAGTGGTCCAAGAGTACAGAGAGTTTTCAGAGTGAAGAAGTTTCTGTGACATGATAGACAAAATTCTGTGGAGATGTCAGGAGTCTGTATAGGAAAGAAGACACTTAATAGATACTTGTTTATTGATTAGCTCATATTTCTATGCAAATAGATGTTGACAAAATGCTTTCCTTATAACTCTTGATATAGGCAATACAGAATTAAGATATAAGATAGGTATGACATGATATGATGCAATATAGCCCAATGCTAAAATTGTATATCCATGGACTCTGATGAGCACAAAGGAATTTTTCAATGAAAAGTGCTGCAGATAGACCAGTGATTAGGAAGTAGACACCGTCTATGAGAAAGCAATGTTTGCAAAGAAACTGAGCCCTCAGGCTGCCTAAAGGATGTATCACCTTGTAAAAGACTCAGAAGTGGATGCTGAGCCAAAGGAAATTGAGAGGAAGAGAAAAGAAGGGCAATAAGGGGGAGAGGGGAAAACTTCCCAATAAGGAGGGAGTTCAACAATGGTTAAGTATTCTTACCCAGGGGAAGGTTTATGTATACCCAGAGGAGTGGGCATCAGCAAATGCAAAGCTTCAGTGGTGGTGGTGTTGGGGATATACACTTCCATATGATGTATGTAGGAGATACTCAACAGTGTAAAACATTCCCACTGTTACCAGCAAAGTTCAAAGGGGTTTTGTAGTTCATTCTGCCCAACTCCCTTGATAGGCTACACTTAGGGACAAATACAGCAAGAACAAATGCTTACATCAGAAGTCAAAACGACTAACTCTTCAGAGTCACAACTATAGGCAGTCTATTGGTGAGAATGGGGAAGAGAATTAATAGCGTGATCTTGTATTGCTCTTTGTGTCTTGGGTTGAGATTTGTCTTTTGCAGACACAATTCTTGGTCCAGAGGTGGTACATTTGCCATTACTAGGTACCATTTTAAGTGCTGTAAATACAAATGCAGTTAAAAAAGAAAGACAGTCCCTGCCCTCAAGGAACTTATATTCTAAGGGAGGAAAACAAGACTTAAAGAGGTGCTGAAAAAGGAGGGAGAGATTGAAGGGAGGGAAGGGGAATGAAAGTGCATCTAGAATAAAGGGATGATGTCTCATTGCTTTTATAATATCCAACAATACCTAATTAGCACCTTGCTAATATTGCGTGAATATGTTTGTTGACTGAGCTTTTCTGGATGACAAGATGACATCAAATGCTACTGATTAGGTGCTTTTATAAAGATATTAGCCTAATGACTACTTTACAAAGCAATTTAAAAAGTCATAGGGATATAGATATATAGGGATTTTATCGGTAGGAAAATCAATGATGTGGTGAGGAAACTCCCTCAAATGCTGCTCCTTCTTTGCATCTTGGAGAATTGCTGAACATTGAGAGTTTAAGTGAATTACCTGAGTTCATGCAACCTACCAAGAACTGAGGCTGCATTTGAATTCCAGTCTTCCTGAGTCCAGGTCTATTGCTACCCAGCTAGAAAAAAAATCTAAAAATAAACTAGTTACTGCCCTAAAGAAGCTTTACAAATTAATTCAGATAAGTTTTTATTTCATCTTATTGCTTTCCAAAGGACCAGTTTTTCAGATAATGGGGAGAAGGGAATAGGAAAGATCTTTCAAAGAATTGCTTTGATTTAGTAGAATGAGCCATGAATTTGGTGTCACAATTCTTGGATTTGAGTTGTGTTTCTGGTACTTTCTAGCATTGTGACATTAGGCATTTAATAACTTCTTTCCCTTTCCGCATCTGCTGAGTTCAAGATGATACTACCTGCCCTACCTTTGTGGCAGTGTTGTTGTCAGGATCCAAGGAGATAATAATGTATGTTGTTGTATCAGTCTAGGGGGACCTCATTATCATGGACCATATAAGTCTATGTGAACGATGTGTCAGACTGTCATTATTTGGAGGCTTTTGAATTATTGTGTGCCTTACCTTGTAACTGCTATGTTTACATAATGCAGGTGTAATAATCCCTGATTCCCCTACTGCAATTAGTTAAGTCTTGACACTGCTCTAGCTCTAATGGTTGATTCCTATTGGTTTATTCTTCCTTAATTGCATCCTGACCCTTACTGAATAGAATTCTTTAAACAGTAGTTACTTTCCAGGTTGCTCCAACCTAGGACCATATATCCTACAGGTATATTCCAGTTGGAAACTTCACATATCATCTGGCTGTTACATTTCCATGGTTCAGGAAATGCTGGGATTTTAGGGATGATTTAGTGGGCAAGAGTTGACACAGGACCTGCGTTGCCTTGGGCAAGTCACTTCAGTTCTCAGGTTTTATTCATTTATACAATGGAATGATTCCAGGTTTAGATCCTCTTTAAGGCACCTTATAGTTTCATATGTATGTGAATACATATCCAGCATATTTAAATGCAGTGATATATTCTTAACATAAGTCTCTAAATGAGACTCATGTCTCAACTTATAGAAGGGAAGTCAAGTCAAAGATTTTAATTGGCAGTCTAGAGCAAACAGTTATTGTGGACTTCTGCAATTTGAGCAGTATTCTTTCCATTTCTGCTAAAATGGCCTGAAAAACAGATAATGGAGATCCAAGTGTCCTTCAGGAGTTCAACAGATAAAGTTGTGATGCCGATGTAGTATTAGACTTCAGGACAAACTGATGGTCCACAGAATGGTGTTCACACAATGAGCAAGTATTTATCAAGCAGCTACCGGCTTAATAAGTGTAATAAGTATCAGGTGACTAATAATATTAGGATGGGAGAACAGCCCAGAAAAATAGGGAGATTGAAAGGGATATTTTCTGAAGGATTTACCACTATAGGAAAAGCAGTCTGTTTGACTGTTTTGGCTAGGAATATTGGTGAATCAATCAACAGGAAGGGGACAAAAATGCATTTATTAAGTACTTACTATATTACAGGCACTAAGCTGAATACTGTACAAATATTATCTCATTTGATTCTCACAACCTCCCTGGAAAGTGGGTCAACTTATTCTCATTTTAGAGGAGGAATATAAGGCAGGGTCACCCAACCAGCAAGTGTCGGAGGCCAGATCATGCCTTCCTGATTCTAGGCCCAGTACTCCATCCACAATGCCATCGAAATTGTGGATGAGTGATATGATGGATGCAGATACAAGTCTTGCTGTTGTGAGAACAGATGGTGATAGGGTGTTGGTGAGAGTTGGAGGATGTAATGGGAAGAATGAGAAATACTTGCAGGAGAGAGTGGTCTGAAGGATGCTTTTGGCTTTAGATTGGATCACCTTTTTTGTTGTTTTTGTTACCATTTGGATACCTGTTGGCATGCTCAGGCAATCTAACTTGTATTTGAATACTTATAGTACCAATACAGGGGAAGTAAATAATAATGAAGCTGTCTTGCTTTGTTTGTCTGACTTTTACCAGCTGAGTTTACTTCCTGTTTTCTGTTCATAAAGGAGGGCAGCCAAAAGCATAGACAAGACTTTTTTTTTTAAATATTTGACATTTTAAAAACTTTCTTCTAAAAGATAAAATCAATTTTCTTTCCCTTTCCACCCTCCCCCCCTACTGGAGGAAAGCAAATAAAAATATACACTGGTTGCAAATATCCATAGTCAAACCAAATAAATTTCTTGGGATTCATATGCACAGACTTGGTCCGTAAATGGGCTTGCTTTATAATAGGGATGCCCTATAGAGTCCTCTAATAGCTTTGGATCATAATGTGACCAAACATCACTTTTGGCTTCTTGAGCCATTTTCTCAGTGTTACTTCTGAGTCATTCTTTACATCTAATGTGAAAGTAGACTATCTAGACACAGCTGCCTGGAACACAACCATTTCATAATCTTGTTGCAATCTAACTCCATAGGGTTGGACAGAGGTGGAGGATGGACAACATAACTTCCCTGTGCTCTCATGCAGCTGCAGCTTATGGTGTTGAAGGAAGGAAGCTGAAAAGAAAAAAATAAGTAAAAGAATAAAGGTACAATGAAATACAACCTGAAATGGGAGCCTCTGGAGTCATGCCAGTGGAGTATTGCTTTCAGGATTCTGGCTAATAATGATGGTTGTCAGGGCAACTTGACTTGCATCAATCAGAGAAAGAATATCATTATTAAAAAAAATTGTTCACGTGTATATTGTGATTTATATTCTAAGGAACATCCAAAACACTTTACATGAATTATTTCAGTTTGTTTCTCAATTATTCTGTGAGAGAGTTAATTACAAAACTATTATTATCCCTTTTAACTATTGTGAAAACTGAGTCACAGAACTTTTAAGTAACCTACTGAAGATCACAAAACTTATAAATGGAGGAGCTTTTCATTTATTTTGAAGACTATAGTCTTCAAATTTCATTCATTGTATTGAGGCACAGAAGAGTAAAATAACATGTCACATTTATATAACCTTTTTAAAGGGCTTTCATGTATATCATCTCTCATGTATATATCTCTCAAATATTTTATATATATGATCTTTCATGTATATTATTTTATGTTTCTTCATAATCTCTTCACTAGATTGACCAAAATAACTTTGGAAAACTATTCTATTAGACAGCTCAATGGTTCAATGGTTAGACTATTGGAACCAGAGTTCAAAAACAGTCTAATTACTAAATGTGATCCTGGGCATGTCATTTAACTTCTTGTCTGCCTCAGTTTCCTCATCTATAAAATAGAAATAATGATAATTTCTACCTCCAGGGAGTTTTGTGAAGATCAAATAAGACTGTTATAAGGGTAGCTTAGGTCATAGCTATGACCATTACTAAATTATAGAGAGGTTTATAAAAATTTAGACACTTGTAATTTGGAAGAATTCCTCACAATAATCTTGTGAAATAGGCAGAATGTGTGTATATTTTCCCTAGATGAAGAAATTAAGACAGAAATGATTTTTCTAGTTGCTGCTATTGTTTAGCCATGTTTAGTTCTTTGTGACCCATTTGGCAGAGATACTGGAATGTTGTGCCATTTCCTTTTCTAGTTTAGTTAACAGATGAAGAATGGAGGCAAACAAAGGTAAGTTTACTTGTGCAGGATCATACGACTAGTGTGTGTGTGAGACTAGATTTGAACTCAGGAAGAATAGTCTTCCTGATTCTGTGTCTGATGCTCACTTTAATCACTGTACCACCTAGCTGCCCTGACTTCCTCAATAGGTCATAGCTAATGAAAAGACAGGATGGGGTAATAGATAATATAATTGGAGGCAGAGGCTCCACTAGAATCTTGCCTCAGGTATTTATTAGCCTTATGGAAAAGTCAAGTAAGCTCTCCTGCACCTCAGTTTACTCATCTGTAAAGTCAGGGTAATAACACTGACATGATGGCCTTAAAGGACTACTTAAGGAAAATTCTTAGGAGACTTTAAAGCAATTTCTAAATGTGAGTTTTTATTATTAAGTGAAAGCGATAAGACTGGAGTTTGAGTCTTCTGACTCTAAGTTCATCATTCTTTTTTGGCAAGCCAATCTACCTACCTATGAGAAGTTCAGTGGGGATAATATCAGCAGACATGAATCTACAGCTACACAAATAATTTTCATTTATGTTGAGTGGAAAAAAGAACAACCAGTCACACATAACAATTTTTTGAGATGTGCCCGTTCATTCATGTTCCTAATAATTTCTTTCCGTTAATTGATCAACAGGCATTTTATTATTAAGCATCTCTTCTATGCCAGTCACTGATGAACTGGACACATAAAACACAAAATGCAAAATAGTTGCATATATATATATATATATATATATATATATATATATATAAAACAAAGAATTCTATGCATGGGTGCTCATATGACCTCTAATTACAAGGGAAGTTAGTATAATTCTTATGAGCCAAGAGTACTACTTGGCTAGAGCCTGGGTAGAAATTGGCAAGTCTAATTTGAACAGAGCAGTATCATAGTTTAAATAATTCTTTGAGTGCCATTAAAATAGTTTCATTTATGAGAACAAATCTAATAATACCTTGTTATAATATGGCTCATTAATTATATGGTTTTGGATGTTTCATGGGCCATATAAATCTCTTGAAATATAGAAAATATATAAAACAAAAATTCGAAATTACACAATTATCTTTCTTTCATTTTTTTCTCCCTCCCACCCTTCCTTTCTTTATGTTGGCTTTATTAGGTAGAATGAGTAGAACTGGATACTACTCTATAATTTGGATAGGAAGTGAAATAAGAGGACTGCACTTAAATCATGAAGTTTGAGAATGTACAGCTTCCACTCAAATCAGACCCAACTGAAGCCATTAACAGTGATTACTAGTAAAATCATGTAATTGGCATGACTCAAAAGACCTCTATATGTACCCCAATTCTTAAGAACCTTTACATTTTACATAAAAAAGACAAGATGTGCAGTTTTTTCCTCCTCACATATACATTCTATATTGCAATAGGTTTTCCATGTGTTGATAAACTTTCTGTATATCAATATCAATTGAAATCAGTTCAGTGTTTTCTAAACTAGTTGCAGATAGTCATTTGCTACTTGAACAAGTTCCATGTAACCACATCCATGAACCTCTGGATCATTTGAAAAATATTTCTATTTCATAACTTGGTACAAATAAAACAAAAAAGCAAGTAGATCTGTGACACCTACTTACTTCCCATTCCTTCTCTGATGCTTACTATCTGCAAGACCAGGAAGCAAGTAACTTAATCTCCCTGTTCCTCAGTTTTCTCATCTGTAAAATAAGGAAATGAGACTTAGTCAATGGTGCCAAACAAATAGAAATAGGAACTGTTAAAGCATCCATAAGGTCCTCCTGTGGACAGCAAATTGACTTAGAAAAACTCGCTCAAGTATTTCTTTTAAAAAATTAATCCAGCAACCCATTAAAATCAGATAGGAACCGTATTGGTATGATTCAAGCTGCACTTTGGAAACATTGTGGGTGGCATGCAGCCTACTGATGTTTGTCTTTCTTGAAGAAAACCATGCTGTAAGGGAGGTGAGACCACAACAAGCACCTGAATTGAATTTGAGTGGGGGAGGGGTTGTGCTAAGTCACCAGAGTCACTTTCTCTCTAGAGAATTCTGGATCCAGTGGCCAGATATGAATCAGGGTGACTGGAGATAGACCCAAATGTGGTCCACTGGCCACATGTTAATAGCTAAGTTACATTCTGGCTCCAAAGCTACAGTTCTATGATACCAATTTTTTGTGTGATTTTTTAACAGAATAAGGGGGATGAGCAAGAATAGGGTCTTAGGTCTCTTTTTATCTTGGTATGTGATCCCAAGGTTTATTTTTTATTATTGAATAGTTTAAGATTTTTAATTAATGAAGTTACTTAATTATTTAATTTAATTTAAAATTATTGAAAATAAGTTATAGGCAATAATGAAATGGGATTTTAGGAATTAAGACACTTTAATTTTAAGAAAATAGAAATTTAAATAAATTTCTCCCTCTATCCCAATATATCAATGAGTAGGGTACATGGGATGATGTAGCTATGCTGAAATTTAACAATTTTAATAGTCTGAGCTGATTCCCTGTTTCATGCTAGTTGACTTTTTCACTGGCGAGAACCCTCTTTTTGATAGAACATATTCCCAAGTTCTGTTCTCTTCTTCTTTCCCTCCTGTTTCTTTGGTCTCTACCTATTGGTTCAATATACAGGTTACATCTTGGGACACCTGCCTGGTGAACTCTGCTCCCTCTCTCCTGTTACATTACACCTACCCCACTCAGTCATGTTTGATTTTTGTTTTGTCATACTGCTAGATGTGACTTATAGGAGATTTCATGTAGTTGGAATTTGAATAGGATTGGCTCTTTTGTTGCTGCCGTTGTTGCTGTTATTCCAGTCCCAGTTTTATACACTGCATTTCCCCTATAGTCACTCCACTATATGAAGAAGATCAAATACTCAAGTATGGTTGCTTCTGAACTCATGAACCCTCAGTGTTGGGGGAGGGGGAGAATGTGTAGGAGGGAGAGTGCATTGAGATAAGACATGTTGCTGCTAGTCCTTCATTTTTGAAGAGGACCAATGACATTACAGATGATGTCTTGTGCATAAATTGTATTGAACTAAATCAGAGTTGCACTAAGTTGTCAGCCTCAATCTCTCTTCCAGAGTCAGCAAAGTCTAGTGGCAAGACAAAAATCAGGACAACAGGTGATGGCTCAGGATGCAGCTGATGACAGTATCTTTGATGTCTGACCTAGCTTTGATTGCTCTTCTTTAGCCATCTTTGGGGCCTTTGGAACAAATTGTTTTCATCCAGTCATTTCTCTGGGGGAGAAGTTTTCACATACTTGAGATAAACATTCCCCTAATTCACCTACATATTTGAGGGCTTTAGGGTTACCCTCAACCTGGTTTAGTCCATCTGCTGAGATGGTTTAACTGGCCATAGCCCCTGAGAGTAGGGGTGCTGCTCTGAATATGAAAATATTGAATTAGGTGTGTCTCAGAATAAAATAATTATTAGATTATTCACCTGTACTATGATTTCGTGTTTATAAAGTTCTTTCTTTTCAACAATCCTGTGGACTATGTAGTGTATCATTACACTCCTTTTCCAGATAAAGAAACTAAGGTCCAAATAGACTATTCCACTTAAGCTCAAGGACAAGATTTGAATCCGGTTCTATTGATTACAGGTTCATTACTCTTGTCATTATACTATCCTCACTCTTATTTATTCATTTTTCTTTTATTTCTGGAAAAGTAACTTTTTGAGGGGTTCATTTAAATATAGTCAATTTATAGTTACTTATTTTATATTTCACTATCTGTGATCAATTTTCCAGTCAGTTTTATTTCTCAGTTCTCATCTGCTTTTTGGCTTTCTACTCTACCATCATTTGGTGTAGACTTGAGGAATTCAAATTAATTACAGTACTTGTTAAAGTGAAACAAAATGAAGAATGCAAAAATAATGAGGGAAAGCTATATGCGTTTCTAAACCCAATTTTTTAAAATTATCTAATGTTTTGGATTATTTAGATCACTCTTCCCTTTTATCCTCATTAACATGAATGATAATGAAAAAACTAGAACTTCTCCTTGCAGTAGGATAGTAGTGATATCCTTCCTTGGAGTGGAAAAAAATTTCTCCATTTGTCCCTACTGAATTCTGTCTGCTTGAGGAAAGAGTTACTTCTAGAGGAGAAGCTGTATGTCAAGGTTATTCAAGTAGTAAATAACAAAAATCATAATTCAAGCTCCAAACCTCTGAACTCAGGTTCAATCTTTATCTACTAAACTACACTTTTTGACAGTACAAACAAAATCTTGTTTGACTAGTGTAGAAATGTATTTTTATAAATGTGCTTAGAGATGAAAAGTTTTGCCACATTCACCTATTGCTTTTTCAAATTATGACTTTCTAGCAATATTTTTATCCAGTTTCATTATTATTATTTCTAATTCCCAGGTCCTGGGAAGAGGAATAGAGAGTAACTCCCATGCTCTTCTTTTTTTTTCAGCATTCATCCCTATGCATAGGTATATTTTTAAGTTACAAAATTTCCTTTCACCCTCCCTTCCCAACCCCTCCTCTCAGCTGCCAACAGTCAGATTAACATTGTACATACATATTTTTGTTAAACATGTTTACAGATTAGTCATTTTTGGTATGAAGATTAAGGGAAAGAGATACATAAGAGATAATAAAGTGTTCATCAGATTCTAAAGGGTTTTTTTTGTTGTTTTGTTTTTCTTCCTCTGGATGAGGATACCATTGTTTTAGCTCTCTGGACTGCTGAGAAGAGCTGCTTCCATCATTGTTGTTCATCTCACAATGTTTTTGCTAATGTGTACATTTTTATTTTGGTTCTCATCCTTTTGCTCAGCATCAGCTCCTGTATGGCATTCCATGCTTCTCTAGAGTTCAACCATTTATGGTTTGTTATAGAACAATAATATTCCTTAGTATTCATGTACTACACCTTGTTTAGCCATTCCCCAATTAATGGGCATCCCCTCAGTTTCCAACTAAAAGAACTGCCATGAATATTTTGAAACACGTGGGACTTTTCCAATTTTTCATGATTTCTTCAGGAGCCTAGAATTGGAATTGCTAGGTCAAAGGTATTGAATATTTGTATGGCTTTTGGGCATAGTTCCATATTGCTGTCCAGAAAGTTTGGTTCTGTTCATAACTCCACCAGCAATGCATCATTGTCCCAATCCTCCCACAACTTCTCCAACATTGATCATTTTCCCTTTTTTATCATCTTAGCCAATCTGATAGGTGTGAAGTGATACCCTATTGTTTTAACTTGCATTTCTCTAATCAATAATGATTTGGAGCATCTTTTCATGATTATATATGGCTTTAATTTCTTCATTTGAAAGCTGTCTATTATTATCCTTTCCCATGCTCTTCTTGATATTTGTACAGAGTTGGAGGGATCTCTATCTAACTATCTTATCATCTATCTATCTATCTATCTATCCATCTACCTATCTAGAATTTCTGTGCCTCTCCAGATTGTTCGCAAGCTTTGTTAGATTCTTTTCTTTTGCATGAATGCCACTGATGCTCTTTCATTTGGGTATCCATGGTGCAACAAGTCAGTTCAGTATAAAGGTTCCCATAATGACAGGGAATATCATAGACCAGTAGCATATGGATTCAATTATCTTCTTTGAGTAGCTCAAATGTGTGAAGTCTTGATGGGAGGTTGGAGGATTGTTTTCCTGTTTTATTTCCTGATCTACCCTATGGATGTCTAAACCTTCAGCAGTGGATAGCAAAATATGACGAAAACAAATTGAGAAAAAGAAGAGATTTAAGTCTTCAAGAGCCCAAAATGTCTTTGTTCTCATGAGATTTTTTTCCTCCAATTCTGCTGATTTTTCACCTATTAGCTGAAAGAAGCAAAGGATACTTCATCATTAGTTCTCTGAAACAAAGATTGTTCATCACATTTCATCTAAATTCTTGTGTTTTTTAGGTTTGTTTTTTCTTTCACTGTCCTTATCCCAGTAGAGCTTTTGACACTTGAATAGCTGGTATAGTTTTGTTTCACACTTTGTATTTATTTGCTTACATATGTGTTATATTCTCCAAGAAAAATGCAATCTTCCTAAGGGCAGAAAATAATTTGCTTCTATCTTTTTTATTGTCAGGGCATAGCACAGTGCTTTGCATATAGTAGGTGCTTAATATATGTTTGTTGAATTGAATTGCATGGACCTTCTTTGGGAGAAATGAAAATGAATGTTGATCTCAGTATTTTTAGAAGGCCTTTAGAAGACTTTAAGCAGTGATTTCTCAGTTCCAGTTTCACCAAACTTCAGATCTCTAATGATTTCAAGGGTTGTGACAACATTTTTCCTTTCAATAATGTTTTATCGATTTAAAGTTTTTTTACACCACTGTTACTACTCCCTCCTCTATCAAAGATTTCTCTTTTGTAACAAAGAAAAACAGTTAAATTAACATTGTCAGCACTCTCCTCTCCTGAGAGGAGGGAAAAGTATCCATCAATGCTCCTCTGGAACAAAGTGTGATTGTTACATTTCAAATAAATTCTGGTGTCTTTTAGGATTGCTTTCATTTACATTATTATGGCCATAAATTCAAAAATAATTTGGGGTAGGGGACACATGAAAGTCTCCATGTGGTGGAGCTTTAAAACTTTAAAGAAAGGAAAGGATTCTAAGAGATGGGGAATGGTGAAAGAAAACAATTCAGGTATGGAAGCCAGTCAGTGCAAAAATATGGAGATGAGAAGCAGAAAATTCTCTTCATTTTGCTTTCTTTACTTTGGATCAATTCATAAAAATCCTGCTTCACTGAATTCCTTTTATTCATTATTATGGTACCATAATATTCCATTACATTACATTCATGCATCATTCAGATCAAAATACTAAACCAAAATTAATTTAAATTCATTCATGATTTGTAAAAATAGATGTCATGCCAGTACCTTGGGGAGGAGAGTTCAGATTTTGTAAAAGAAACTAAGTAATTCTCGAATGTGCCATCTTCCTGAAAGTTGGGAAATGTCCTAACCTGTTGATCTATGAAACTAATTGATATGCTATTTATCAAATACTTGTATTTTTATTGCTCATTATGGTCATTTCTTTCACAATACAGATGAAAATCACTTATCATTGTGTGATTCTGGTCCATATCCTCTCATAAGACCTCTATAGTTAATAATAATACTAGCTATTATGTATGTAGTGATTTATGTTTTACAAAGTATGATAATTGTCTTAGCTCATTTTCTGCTTACAACGCTCTATAAGGGAGGTGATATTATATCTCCATTTTTCAGTTGAGAAATATGAGACTGAAAATTGTTAAATGACTAACTTACTTAGAACAGCTCAGTTAAATAAGCCCCTGAAGTAAAATTTGAATTTAGGTCTTCCTGATACCAAATTCAGTGCTCTTTCTACTACTGTCACTAGTTACCTCATAAAGGATCTATCTAGCACACTGGAGACCTTCCTCTGGCTTAACTAGTTTTCATAAAACAAATAAACAAAGCAAACCCAAAACACTTTGGGGACTTATTTCCCTCTCAACTGGTTTTTATTATTTTGTGAAACTCTAATGCTTTTAATATTTCATTTGCTACTCCTTGTTATTTTCCAAATAAGTTGTATCCTTAAATAGTATTACCTTTTGCTTCCCCCTCTATTTTCTTTGTCTAGAAAAAGATAAAGTTTTGGAAGACTAAGATGGTTTCTAGGATCTTTTGACCTCCTTTCTGTGACCAATATTTTGCAATCTTTAAACTTAAAAAAAATGGTGATAATTATGTTAGGTGTGATGGTGCATGACCAGAATCTGGTATAGAATCTACTGGGAAGACTGATGCTAGTGGATCACTTGAGCTATGGAGTTCTGAGATATAATAGGGCTAAAACTAATCAGGTACTTGTACTAATTCTGCCACCAGTTTGGTGAGAATGTAAAGAACTGGGAGCTGTAAGGTTTCAAAGGAATTGTGAACCAATACAGATCAGAAAGGGACTATAAATAAACTAGATTAAAGCTTCTGTGCCAATTAGCTATGGTCATGAGTGGTTGCTATATTTCTAGCTGTAACAAGTTAGGAGGGCCTAATTTAAAAATAATAAACCAAAAGTTGTGCTAAAGATGCTATCTTTACTTTTGTCCATTTCCCACTTTTTTACAGTTAACAGTTCTTTCAAAGAGATTGGGCTAGAGCTAGAGTGGGTGTGATCAAATGTAGTGTTTTTTTGTGGTCAGTCTTCTCATTTCATATTGATTTTAGCCTTTGGACCAATCAATGATTTGATTATATGGGAACAACTTTTTCTAAAATGATTTCCGCATTAGGAACTTGTCATTTTCTATCTTAATAAAGTCAATTTTCCCTAATTGGTAAATTCCCTAATTGGTAAATGATTTACCTAATTGGTAAATTGGTAAATTACCAAATGATTGGTTTAAAAAAGGCAGTTTCCAGATGAAAAACTTAAAACCATCCAGAGTCATATGAAAAACAGCTCTGAATCACTATTGATTAGAGAAATACAAACTAAAACAACTTTGAGGGACCACCTCACAATCAGAAAAGCAAAATGATAAATGTTGAAGAAGATGCAGGAGAATTGGAACACATACAATTTTGGTCAAGTTCTGTGAACTGTTTCAATCATTCTGAAGAGCAATTTGGAACTATGCTCAAAGAACTATAAACTGAGCATAACCTTTGATCTAGCAATACTACTACTACTACTACTACTTGGTCTCCCTAATATTCCAAAGAGATCATGAAAAAGGGAAAAAGGACCCACATGTATAAAAATATTTATAGCACTCATTTTGTGGTGGCAAAAAATTGGAAATTGAGGTGATGCCTATCAATTGAGGAATGACTGAACAAGTTGTATGAATACTATCATGTTGAAAAAATAATGAGCAGATAGATTTCAGAAAAAACTGGAAACACACATGAACTGATGCTGAGTGAAGTGAACAGAACCAGGAAAACATTATACACAGTAACAGGAGCATTGTGCAATGATCAGCCATGAGAGACTTGGCTCTTCGCCACCATATAATGATCAAAGACATTTTCAAAAGATTTGTGATAAAGAATGCTATCCACATCCAGAGAAAGAACTATGGAGTCTGAATGCTGATTTATTTTGTTTTTTGCTTTTTCCTTCTCATGGTGTCTTCCTTTCATTCTGATACTTCTTTCATGATTTTACTAATGTGGAAATATGTTTAACATGATTTTATTTGTATAATCTATATCAGATTACTTTCTGTTGTGGGGAGGAGGTATGAAAGGGAGGTAGAACAAAATAATCACAAGTCAAAATCTTACAAAAATGAATGTTGAAAACTATATTTAATTGGAAAAAATTCTATTAAGTGCAAAAAATCAATTTTATGATGTGTGTATGTATATTATTCAGTTTGCCTCCTATCCAGTGTCTATTGATTGTCTTGAAGAAGTTATTCCTTTTAAGTTGATACTCTTTAGGCATCTAAATACTCTATAAGCATTTAGTCTTTTTCATTTCTTGATACCAAAACATATTTTCTAATATTGCTTTGCTCTTCTCTCCTGTGTTCACCTTTTATTAAAATAACAGAGTACAGAGGTAGATGTTATTTTTGTTAAAAATGTCACAGTAAAAATATATAATTATAACTGCCTGTAGGATCTTATTCTCATGTTTAGTTTTTTCTAAAATGATTTTAATTTTGGCCATTGTCTTAACTAGTTAATAGTCTAACTGATTCAATTGAATCAGAAATTATTCCCACATTATTCATCAATCTTTTCAAGTTCATTTGGTTACAGATATTTAATTGTCACATTAGAATTAGAACTTAGAATCAGAAAAAACCCAAGTTTAAATCTTGATTCAAACACTTACTAATTGTAAGTCATTTAATTTAGTGAGTTAAGTCACTTAATTTCTCTTATATTCAGGGGATAATAAGATCTCCCTTTTACATTGGTTGTGAGTATCCATTGAGTTAATTCTATTTACAATGCTTTGCAAATGCTGCACAACCATATAAATTGCTAGTGTTGATTATTAATTTCATTTTTTTGGTGCTGTCAGTGTTCATTAGTAAGTTAGAGGTCACTAATAATTCTCTTGAGAAAAATATTAAATATATTTAGTTATAAAAGTTCTGGTCAACCCCAAAGTTTTTGACTTCTTACATTTCTTAGTTCTTAACCATAGAATCTAAGATGCTTTTCTCATCTATCCCTGTGCCCATCTTTGAAATGAGATCATTGGACATAAAGGTATATATTGATTCATTTTGGAGGATCATAAAAACTGATGAGTAAACTTTCTCCACCACTTTATTCCCTTCCATGAGAGTTGCATGTATTTAGTCCTGGCAAATATGTAACAACTGATTCTTTAAAAAAAAATGTCCACATGACACAATTTTAAAAGTTTAAACTGCTTTATGTACATTTTCTTCTTTGCTTTATTAAGTCTGGCCAATCAACAAAACAGTCAAGTCCTGATTTGTAGTATTTGCCAATTTCCAAGGTGCAAATACCGATGTTGAAAATTTAACCAGCAGTTCTCGGGAGCTAGTTCAAGTGAACAACAGCACATCTCTGGCTGTAATTATCTTCCTGGTGGTCTGTTTGCTTATGCTAATGGAGAATTCTGCCAGATATGATGGCCTGATGTCTCATGAAATGATATTTCTCATTGCCTCTGGGTACACAATAAAGTCAATTCTGACAACTCCTTCATTTGACTCTCTAAGGAGAAGTTGTGAGTCATCATCCCATTGAGCTGCAACTTCCTTCTTTCTTTTGGTTTCATTTATAGCAAGTATGTCAAGATTGATATGCTCTATATTTTCCAGTCGTGTGTTAACTCGATGATCATTGGAAAAAGGATCACACCTTTAGAGTGCTGACAGTAAAATGAATGTTTATGGATGGCTCTAAAATGGTGAGTCTGAGAACTTCCTGCTCTCTTTCTTGGCACTGTTAGTATTGCTGGAAGGCAGAAAGAGGCTGTACAAGACTAAGAACACATTGGTCTTTTCTTTGTTTCATGAAATACTGTGGTTATGAATCGTAAAATCAAAGTTATAGAAATGAAAGAGTTTTTAGAGATTCCCAAGTCTAAGCACTGCATTTTATAACTGAGGATATGGTGGCAAGAAATCATGATTTGCCTTGGGTCATATGGTTAGGGTAAGTGGGCTGAGATGGGATTTGAACTTGGAATCTCTGATTCCAAATCCAATTTTCCTCCCACTTCTCCATATAATTTATTACCTAATGCCCAAACTACTGGTGGCTAGTCTCTCTCTATGTAGTTAGGCTGATCCTTAGGATAGCAGTTGGTTACCTGAATTATCCTTGAAGTCTTTTTAGCTGGGTAGATCTGACTTTGCATTTTACTGACTACCTAGCCTCAAATCTCTGCCATGATAATGTACCGCAGTGGGACCTTTCTGAGTATTCATTATTTTTCCCACTTAATAGACACGTAATTAAATATTTGTTGAATTGAAATACTAGTGTTCATTCCTTTTCACCAAGCAATTCTAATTCTAGGTCTATAGCCAGAAGAAATCATAAAAATTTGGAAAATTCCCACATGCTCCAAAATATTCATAGCAGCTCTTTCTGTAGAGGCAAAGAATTGGAAATTGAGGGAATGTCCATCATTGAGGAATGGCTAAAGAAGTTTTGGTGCATAAATACTATGGAATATTATTGTTCCATAAGAAACTATAAATGGTCAGACTCTAGAGAAGCATGGAAAGATCTGATGCTGAGCAAAGGGAGCAGAACCAAAAGAACAATATACACATTATCAACAACATTGTGAGATGATCAGCCTTGATGGATGCAACTGATCTCAGCAGTTCAGAGAGCTGGGACAACCATATTAGACCAGCTATGGACAATGCTATCCAGAGGAAGAAAAACAAAATAAAACCAAAACCCCTTCATAATCTGATGAACACATAAAAATTAACTGTTATGTATTGCTTTCCCTTAATCCTAATTCCTCATATCAAAAATGACTAATCTATAAACATATTCATCAAAAATATATATGTACAATGTTAAACTGACTATTTGCCACTGAAGGGACAGGGATGGGGAGGGAGGGTGTGAGGACATTTTGTAACTTAAAAATGTACATATGCATATGGATGAATGTTGAAAAAACTTTTATAACATGTATTTGGAAAAATAAAATATCAACTAAATAAAGAAATACTAGTAATAGTTTTCTTGGGGCACTAAAATAAAAAAAATAACTTTGTACAGATTAAAAAAAACAAATCCTACTAAGATTCTTGAAATAACTCTGTGATTTAGAAGGACTATGGAAGGAAAGGTGAAGAAAAAATCAGTGATTTTTCTTGAAATTTTGAATAATTTCCATGATTTTTCTCCCCTTTCCATCCCCTTTGTAGAGTATTCTGTCATTCTGAATTAATGACTGAGAATGAATAAATGAAAAAACAAACAAAAAAACCAAAACATTAAGCACTTCCTACATGGCAAGTACTGTTCTGTAAGCACTGGATCTACAAATACAAAACTTCCCCTCAAGAAGTTCAATTTCTTCTAGCAAAGGGAGATAAGAGATATTTTGGTTAGAAAAATCACAGCAATGGTGATTAAAAACATAAGAGGATTTGAATACATTCTCTTAGCTAGATAATAGAATTTTTTGATTAAAGAACTGGGAAGGGGTGTAGAGTACAGAGTTAGAGAAGATGGTCTGGGAGTGCAGTAAAGCATAATTGGGGTTAGTCCAAATGGAGTAGATGGCTAGTGGGCCACCACTACTCAGGATAGTGGGACCCTATTGCAAGCATTTCCTGGAGCTACAGAATCAAATTCCTTTGGGCATACTGTCTATGAGAGGGTGAAATGATTGTGAAGAAGATAGTCAGTGAGTGAAGTGAACAGCATGGCATAGACTAGTATTTATTTCAGATTTCTCTTCAACATCCCAGTGTGATAGAGCAAGCTGACAGTATTTAGAAGGCTGGTTTCACTAGCTCTTTGTTGTGTGAGGAGTTATTTTCTGCATCTTGACATATGAAGATCCAAAGTGTGCTTCATGTCCCCATCAAACCAAGAATGTGTGATGCCAGAGACCAGAGGAATGGCAAAGAGAAAGGAAAAAAGACAGGAATATAGGCACAAATGAAATGAAATAGCAAGTCCATCAAGAACTGTCAAAAAAGAGGCGAAAATGAAATCACCAGCATTGGGTCTCAATCATTCTCTTATTTAATATAATGAATGAATCAAAAAGCATTTATTAAACACTATGCAAAATATTGGGAACACAGATGGAAAAAGCAAAGAGGAAGACACTACACACACACACACACACACACACACACACACACACACATATGAGAATGGTGCCTATTGCATTTGGATAAGTCACAAGGATGGTGAGTGAAAGTCATTGCTTGCCATAAAACTAGGATCAGTGGAGAATTGCCCCTAGAGCCTTCTCTTTCCTTTCACAATAATTAATAATGCATTAGACAGTTGGAAGATTTAATTTAAGGGGAGAGCAAAGGAACTAATGAATGTAGACTAAGAGCAAGAATGGAATAGAGAAATATGCTAATAATACTTGAAAAATATAAATAATGGGAAAACAACATTTTAAAGTCCATAAGAATGAGATGAGCAGAGGGACCAATGGAAATAAAAATAGCTGGGGCATGAATAAAGTTTTATCTTTCTCAAGAGCTTAATATACAACTTCTGGAGAGAACAAACTCCATAGACCCCCAGAGCTTCTTAAATAAGAATGTTTTAGTTAGTCAACACAGATCAAGCACATTGCTTTGTGCTGAGAACCTTTGAGTCAAATAGCACAAATAAATATTTATTCAAAAATAAACAATTGGTTTTCAATGTCTTCCATGTCATACATTCATTTCAAGTCAGTTGTTAAACGAATGAAAACATGAGTGACTGAATATTCATGAAATCCAGGGTGATATTTGGCATGATGTGGTACAGTGGACCGAACACTAAATTTGGAATCAAAGGATCTGACTTTTTCTCTATCTGACTCTGGACAAATAATTTCCCCTATTAGGGTCTTGGCTTCTTTATCCACAAAATTAAGGGATTAGATTAAATGATTTCTAAAGTCCTTTCAAGATCTAAAATCCCAAGACACATACAACCTATATCAAATTTCTTTCTGTCTTAGGGAGGGAGGAGAAGAAAGAGGAAAGGAGCGAATTTGGAACTCTAAATTTTAAAAAATGAAAATTAAGAAATTTTTAACAAGAAATTTCTGCTAAATCAACCATTGTGTACTGATTGCTCATTAAACACCGAAGTACGCAGATTTTTATTAGATGATACTACTTTTTCTTTTGCTTCAGCAAAAAATCACTTTGAGTGAAGAATTACTTACAATATAGATAATATTTTCAGGAGATGACAGAAAAATGACCAACCCCCCCCTGCTGTTTAGCTTTCTTTTAATTTCATAAGCATAGTGAAATAATTAAAAACGATACAGAATGCTCTTTTCATTTGATGAATTGATGCTGGGAAGTTCTACCTTAGAAGTTCAACTAGAGTAGGTTTGACCTTATTCTATAAATCAACTGAGTTAATTTAGTGATTTCAGAGCTAGAGTCACTAATGAAATCTGTTTCCTTCTCTTCTTTATCTGCATATGAACGACACAAAAATGTACATATTTTATCTACATAGCATATTGAAGTCAAAGCTTTCTAGAAGAATTTAGCTTCCTTTTTTAATCAGAACACTTTTAACAATTTTGATTCAAATTTCTTTCACCTTGTATGTGACAATCCAAACTAGAAGTTGACAGGCAGGATAACAAGCAGGTTATTGGCACTTATTCTTTACAGACTCACCTAACACATAGGTAGGAGAAGAATGTCTTCAGAAGAGATTAAGTATATTATTATTCAGATATGTATTCATCAAGACAAAAAATTTCTCCTTTCTGACCACTGGAAATATGTTTTTAATGACGAGATTTTTTTTTTGGAAAACACATTATTATCAAAAAGAGAAAGAGGGATGCCTCTACATGGAACCTCTTTCCATTGTTTCTCATGCATCTATAAATGAGAATGTCTTTATAGAAGGTATGTCAATCAATCAACCAATGTTTACTTATTTCCATTAAACACAAGGCAGCATGGTTCAATGTATAATTATTATTATCTATGGAGACAGGGGGATCTAATTTGAAATCTCGCCTTTAATATTTATAATGTAAGATTTGAGGATGCTTATGACTCTTGAGAATTGCATTTCTAATGGGACAGTTGATTGGAGAGATTTGGACAGAGGGTATAGGTATGAAGTGATTAAGATATGTTGATGCTGGGGTGGCTAGGTGGCACAGTGGATGGAGCACTGGCCCTGGAGTCAGGAGTACCTGAGGTTCAAATCCAGCCTCAGACAGTTAATAATTACCTAGCTGTGTGGCCTTAGGCAAACCACTTAACTCCATTTGTCTTGCAAAAAAAAAGAGATATGTTGATGCCTCTAACCCTTGAGAACTGTACCTCTATCAGGATGGTTGAAAGGAGTATGTTTTTGAAAGAACTATAAAACAATTAAGACATGAAAAAGGAACTATGCTGAGAGAAGAAAGTAGAGCATTAGAGGGTAAATAACACTACATGAAGAGGCACAAAGACCCTATTATAATGGGGGGGAGGGTGTGATCACTGAGTAAATTTTAGGCTCAATAGTTTGACTCAAAGAGGGAATAGCATAATTACCAATTGGGTTTAGAACTTCATTCTAAAATCAAGAGAAAAGAAAAGGGAAGGAGGCAGTGATAAAAGAGAGGGGAAAAGTAAAAAAACAAAACAAAACCCTTAAAAAGGACTAAAAGGGAAAAGGAAGAAGAAATGGAAAGGGGGACTGCTAAAAGGGGTAGGACAGATTAAGAAAGGCAGCAGTCAAAAGCAAATTGTTAAGGAGGAATAATGAAAAAGGAGAGAGAAATGTACAAAAAAGGGGAAGGTAGTATGGAGGGAAATACAGAATTAGCAATCATAACTGTGGATGTGAGTGGAATAAATAAATCCCATAAAGTAGAAGTGGAAAAACAGAGTGGATTAAAAACCAGAATCCTACAATATGTTGTTTACAAGAATCACATTTGAGGCAGAGAGATACACACTGGGTAAAGGTAAAGAAATGGAGTTTAGCATATTCTGCTTTATCTGAAGTAAAAAAAAAGCAAAAATAGATATAATTAAAAGGGTTAAAGGTAGAAACTATATCTACCTAAAAGGAACCATAGGCAATGAAGTATTATCAATATTAGCATATCATCTATGTACCAAGTGGTCTTCAATTCAAATATTTGTATTAGTGGGAGACCTTAATCTCCCTTTCTCAAAATTAGATAAAACTAATCATAAAATAAACAAGATGGAAGTTAAGGAGGTGAATAGAATTTTAGAAAAGTTAAATATGATAGATTTCTGAAGAAAATTGAATGGTGAATGGAGATAAAAAGAAATATACATTCTTCTATATGGTGCATGGCACCTACTCACTAATTGATTACATATATGTACATAAAAACCTCACAATCAAATGCAGAAAGGCAGAAATTTTAAATGCATCATTTTCAGATCATGATGCAATAAAAATTGCATGTAATTAAGGACCATGAAAAGATAAACTCAAAATTATTTAGAAACTAAATACCCTAATATTAAAGAATAAGTGGATAAAATAACAAATAATAGAAATAACCAACAATTTCCTCCAAGACAATAAAAATTTAAAGACATCATATTAAAACTTGTGAGATGCAGCCAAAACAGTTATTGGGAGAAATTCTATATATCTCTAAATGCTTACATGAATAAATTAGAGAAAGAGGAGATCAGTGAATTGGGTATGCAACTAAAAAATTTAGAAAATGAAAACATTAAAATCTCAATAAATAACAAATTAGAACTTCTTAAAAACAAAGGAGAAATTAATAAAATTGAAAGAAAAGTATTGAATCAATAAATAAAAGTAAGAATTGCTTTTATGAAAAAGACTCAAAATAAATAAACTAATTTTAAAAAGACATAAATAAAATTACCAGTATCAAAAATAAAAATGGTGAAATCATTACTAATGAGGAAGAAATGAAAGTAATAATTCATAGCTATTTTGCTCAACTGCATGCAAATAAATCTGACAGTATAAGTGAAATGGATGAATATTAAAAATATAAACTGTTCATATTAATAGAAGAAATAAAACTCTTAACCCCATATTAGAAAAAGATTGAACAAGCCATCAATGAACTCTTTAAGAAAAAATCTCTAGGGCCAATTGGATTTCTCAATGCATTCTACCAAATATTTAAAGAACAATCAATTTCAATTCTACATAAGCTATTTGAAAAAGAAATAGGTGAAGAAAGAGAGCTGTCATATTCCTTTTATGATACTAACATGGTGTTGAAACCTAAAGCAAGAAGAGTCAAAAAAGACAAAGAAAATTATAACCCAATTTTCCTATTGAATACTGGTAGAAAAATTTTTAAATACAATTTTAACAAAGAGATTTACCAAGATATTAAAAGGGTAATACCTTATGATCAGGTTGGATGTATAGCAGGAATATAGGGATTGTTTAAGATTTGGAAAACAATCAGAATAATTGACCATAACAATAAAACAGAACAAAACAGAACAAAAAAACCAGAAATTATATCATCTCAATAGAGTCTGAAAAAAGTTTTTGACAAATACATTACCTGTTCATCTTAAAAACACTAGAGAGTATAGGAATAAATGAAGTTTTCCTTAAAATGATAAACAATACCTATCTATAATCATCAATAAACATCATATGTAATGGAGTTAAATCAGAGACATTGCCAATCAGCTCACTGGTGAAATAAGGATGTTCATTATTACCACTATTTTTCAATATTGTATTAGAAATGTTAACTTTAGCAATAAGAAAAGAAAAAGAAATAGAAGGAATTAGGTTAGGAGGTGAGGAAACAAAGCTCTCACTCTGCAGATGATATGATGGTATATTTAGAGAACCCTAGAAATCAACTAAAAATTATTTGAAACAATTAACAACTTTAACAATGTTGCAGAATGTCAACTAAACCCAAATAAATGTTCAGCATTTCTATATATGACAACCAAAAACAAGAGACAGAAAGAGAAATTCCATTTTAAAAAAGTGCAGAATACCAAAAGTACTTGGGAATCTACCTGCCTAGACAAATCCAGAAATTATTTGAACACAATTACAAAATGCTTTTCAAACAAATAAAGTTAGACCTAAACAACTGGAAAATGGTTAGGTTGAGCTAATATAATAAAAATGACAATTCTACCTAAATTAAATTACTTCTTCAGTGCCATGCCAATAATAAATTATTGTACAGAATTAGAAAAACACAGTAAGAAGAATTCATCTGGAGGAGCAAAAGATAAAAAGATATCAAGAAAATTAATTAAAAAAACACAGGAATGTGACCAGCATCATATGTAATGGGGTTAAACCAGAAGCATTGCCAATAAGCTCAGAAGTGAAAAAAGGATGCCCATTATCATCATTATTTTTCAATACTGTATTAGAAATGCTGGCTTTAATAATAAGAAAAGAAAAACAAATAGGAAGAATTGGGTTAGGCAGTTAGGCAGTGAGGAAACTATTTTAAAAAGTGGCAGTCATCAAAACTGTCTGATATTTGCTAAGAATTAGAGAAGAGGATCAGTGAATAGATTGAGTACCAAAGAAACAATAATAAATGACTATAGCAATCTATTTTTTGATTAAATCCAAAGACTCTAACTTCTGGGAAAAGAATTCACTATTTGACAACAGCTTCTGGGAAAACTGGAAAATAGTTTGGCAAAACTTAAGCAAAAACCAGAATCTTACACGCTATACCAAGAGAAGATTGAATGGATATAATTTAGACATAAAGGGTGATACCATAGGCCAATTAGGAGAATAAGGAATAGTTTCTCTGTCATATCTGTGGAATGAGGAGTACTTTGTGACCAAAGAAGAGACAGAAAGCATTTTAAATTGCAAAATGATTAATTTCAACTTCACTCAATTAAAAGGTTTTCTACAAACAAAACCAATCCAACCAAGATTAGAAGGAATGCATTATGATAGGAAACAAAGTTCTTAGTGTTTCTGATAAAGGACTCATTTCAAAAATATATAGAGAAATGGGTCAAATTTATAGGATTATAGGTCATTCTCCAGTCGATAAATGGCTAAAAGATATGAACAGTCACTTGTAAGGTGGAAAATTAAAACTATCTATATTCATATGAAAAAATGCTCCAAATATTTTTTGATTAGAGAAATTCAAATTAAAACAACTCTAAAATACTTTTCAGATTGACTAAAACAACAAAAAAGGAAAATGATTAATGTTGGAGTGGATATGGGAAAACTGGAACAACTAAGGCACTGCTGATGGTGTTGTGAACTGATTCAACCATTCTGGAGAACAATTTGGAACTATTCCCAAAGGGCATATGTGGGAATAAATATATGGGAAAATACCCACACATACAAAAATATTTATAGCAACTCTTTTTGCAGTGGCAATGAATTGGATATTGAAGGGTTTACCATCAATTGGGGAATGACTGAGCAAGTTATAATGTATGAATAGGATTGAGTACTGTTGTTCTGTAACAAATCATCAATGACCAGACTTCAAAAAAGCACAGGAGGACATATATGAACTGATGCTGTGAAGTGAGCAGAATCAGGAGAATATCATACACATTAACAGCAACATTCTGAAATGATCAATTATGCTTGACATCTCATTTCAACAGTCCAGTGATCAGGGACAGTCTTGAGAGACCTGTGAAAGAAAATGTCATCCACATCCAGAGAAAAAGTTATGGATTGTGAATACAGAGGAAAATAAGCTATTTTAACTTTTGAAAACTTCTTTGAGTTTTTTTTCTTCCTTTCTCATGCCCCCCCCCCTTAGTTCTAATTTGTCTTTCATAACATACCTAATATGGAAATATGTTAAACACAATTTTATACATACAATGTATATCAGAATGTTTTCTGCCATGGCTAGGGAGGAGGCAATTTTAAAATTATTGAACTAACTGAAAGCCATGATCAAAAAGAGAACCTAGACATTATCTTTCATGAAGAAATTAACACCTTAAAAACAGACTAGGCAAAGAGATCCAAAAAACAGACTAGGTAAAAGAGATCCAAAAAACCAATGAAGAGAAGAATGCCTTAAAAGAGCAGACGTAACATGCCAAATGGAAAAAGAGGTACAAAATTCACTGAAGAAAAAAATTTCTTAAGCAGTAGAATTGGCCAAATAGAAAAGTAGGTATGAAAGTTCACTAAAGAAAATAATTCTGGGGCAGCTAGGAGGCGCAGTGAATAGAGCACCGGCCTTGGAGTCAGGAGTACCTGGGTTCAAATCCGACCTCAGATACTTGATAAATTACCTAGCCATGTGGCCTTGGGCAAGCCACTTAAACCCCATTGCCTTGAAAAAAAATCTAAAAAAAAATTCCTTAAAAATTAGAATTGAACAAATGAAAGCTTTATGAGACTTTATGAGAAATCAAGAACAATAAAGTAAAACCAAAAGATGAAATGATAGAAGAAAATGTGAAATATCTCACTAGGAAAACTGATCTGTAAAAAACAGATCCAGGAGAGATAATTTTAAAATTATTGAACTAACAGAAAGCCATGATCAAAAAGAGATTCTAGATATTACCTTTTAAGAAATCAATTTCAAGAAATTACCCAGGAAAACTGCACCAATATTCTAGAACCAAAGAGTTCTAGAATCACTAATCACTTCCTGAAAGAGATCCTAAAATGACAACTCTCAGGAATAGTAGCGAAATTCCAGAGTTCCCAGGTCAAGGGGAAAATATTATTAGCAGCCAGAAAGAAAAAATTTAGGTATCATGGAGTTACAGTCAGGATAATATAACATTTAGCAGCTTCCACATTAAAAGATTGTAGGGCTTAGAATATGATATTTTGGATGGCAAAAGAACTTATATTATAACCAAGAATCAACTACCCAGCAAAATGGAGCATTATCTTTCAGAAGAAAAGATGGATATTCAATGAAATAAGAGATTTTCAAACTTTGCTGATTAAAAAAATATGAGAGCTGGCTAGAATTTTGAGTTTAAATACAAGATTCAAATGAGGCATAAAAAAATACACAGGAAAGGTAAATCATAAAGGACTTAATGAAACTGAACTGTTTATATTCCTACATGGAAAGATCATACTGGTAACTCATGAGAATTTTTTCATTATAAGGGCAATTAGAAGAAATAATATATACATATATGTGTGTGTGCATGTGTGTGTATGTGTGTGCATGTGAATGTTTGTGAAAAAGAGAGAGAACAGAGGTGTGAGTTGAATATGAAGAGATAATATTAAAAAAATAAAATTCTGTCATGAGAGGAGAATGAATTGGGAGAAAGGGAGAGGGAGAGATACAATGGGGGCAAATTATCTCACATAAAAGAAGCAACAAAAAGTTTTCACTGTGGAGGGGAAGGGGGGGGATAGCTAGTGGGAGAAAGCAAACTCTACTCTCACCAAAATTGGCTCAAAGAAGGTATGACATGCATATTCAATTGAGTATTGTAATCTATGTTACCCTATAGGAAAGTAGGAAGGGAAAGAGATGGCAGTGTCAGAAGCAAAATACTTTTGAGGAATATCAGGATGAAAGGAGAGAGAATAGAATAAGTTATGGGAGGAATAGGATGGAGAGAAATATAGTTATCAATATTAACTGAAAAAAATTTGAAGTGTTTCTTTAATAAAGATTGTATTTCTCAAACATAGAGAACTGAGCCAAGTTCATAAAAATAATAGCCATTTCCTAATTAAGGAATGATCAAAGGATATGAACAATTCTCAGATGAGGTTATCACTGAGATCTATAGTAATATAAAGTGTTCTAACTCACTATTGATTAGAGAAATAAAAATTAAAACAATTCTGAGGTGCAAACATACCTATTAGATTAGTTAATAGGACATAAAAGGAAAAATGATAAATGTTGGAGGGTATGTAAGGAAAATGAGACATTAATGCACTACTGGAAGATGTGAACTACTTCAAACATTCTGTAGAGTGATTTGGAATTATGCCCAAAGAGTTATAAAACCATACATGCTCCCTGCTCTAGCAATGCTACCACTAGGTTTTTATCCCAAAACAGACTAAAAACAAAAATGAAAAGGACTTATATGTATAAGCACATTTGTGGTAGCCCTTTTCTGGTGGCAAGGAATTGGAAATTGAAGGATGCCCATCATATGGGGAATGATTAGACAAATTATGGTGTATGATGGAATGCTATTCTGATGAGTAGGATGCTCTAAGAAAAACCTGGAAAGACTTGCATGAACTGATGCAAAGTGAAATATACTATTAACACAAAAACAGTAATATTGTAGGATCATCAACTGTGAATAGTTTAACTTTTCTCAGCAATATAATTATCTAAGAGAACTCTGAAGGTAATATGATGAAGAATGCTATTCATCTTCAGAGAAAGAACTGATAACTGATTAAAGCATACTTTTTAAAACTTTCATTTTATTTCTTGAGGGTTTTCTTTTGGGGGTGGGTCTATGTTTTCTTTCACAACATGGCTATTATGGAAATGTTTTATGTTTATATCAAATATTTTGCTTTCTCAATGACATGGGGTGGGGAAGGAGGAAGGGAGAGAATTTGGAATTCAAAGTTTAAAACCATGTAAAAATATTTTTCATGTAACTGGGGAGAAATAAAATATGAAATGAATAACTTTTTTAAAAAAATCATGACTTGGAGACTAGAGAGACTGGAAGCAGGAATATCTGTTAAAAGTTAGTATAATAGTCCAAGTGTGTAGTGATGAGAGTCTGAGTTAGAATAATAGAAGGGGAAGTGGAAAGAAAGACAGAGATGATGCAAACTAGGTAAGAAATTAGTGGCAAAAGAGAGATGGGAGAGATAGGGCACAGAAATGACAACATTTGAATAAGTAAGAATGATAGTAAATTCAATTTTATATATTTTGATTTTTGATGTGATTGTGAGCCATATAGAATAAAATAATCATTGGAGGATTATTTGGAGATGAGAACATGGAAAGGTCAGAACTGGAGATAGAGAGTTGAGTCACCAGCACAGAGATTATAGTTGGGTTCCTGAGAGTGGATTATCCTGAGGATAGAATGTGACTGTGTGCATGTATGCATACATGTGTGTGAGAGAGAGAGAGAACACTAAAGAGAGATTATGGAATGAAATTTGTTAAAGGTGGGAGGTAAAAGAAGCTCCTGAAGAAGCCAGAGGGTAAGTGATGAAAAAATTTATTTGAAAAACCAGAGTGTGCCAAAAGGGAAACCTAGGTAGAAAAATTTAAGAAGAGAGTGGCTAGCAGGGTCCATTGCTATAGACAGACAAGTAATCCAGACTCAGTTTCTTCTAGCTTTTCCCTCATTGCCAGGGATAGGTATCTTCTCTGTAGCTTTACAATATTCCTCTTGAGAATCCCATCATCCTCCACATTTAAATATTGTTATTGTGTATGATATACAAGAGACAGTATGGAATAGCAGCTAGAAATCCAGTCTGGGAATCAGTATGTCCTGGGTTCAAGTTTGACTAATACTTATTGGCATGTCACTCAACTCTATTTTATATACATATATATGTATATATATATATACATATATATGTATATATATACATATATATGCACACACATCTATTTCTGTTATCTATTTTTCTATGTATCTATCATCTCTGTGTATATGTTGTAAGTACATATATATCTGTATGTATCTTTCTAAAATCTACCTTTCCTATTTACCACTCCCAATTTTCATTATAATTTCCTAAGAGAAGTAAGATTCTTAAGAATGGGAATAATCTCACTTTAATATTTTTATTTCTTAATAAAAGTCTATCTGTAACCACTATTCTTGCCTCTTAGCTGATTTTATTACTCATTACCTATGTAAGCCTGAACAAGTTGCTTCACCTTTTTGGGTCTTAGTTTCTTCACCTGTGTAATGAGACGACTGAGCTAAATGGCCTCTAATTTCCCTGTCTAAATCTTATGATCCTTTATCAGGAGAACCACAGAAACATCTTTACTTATGTTATCTGCCAATGCACAGGATCTTGAAAATTATCCTGTTACATAGGAGTTTCCCCATAATAGGATCTGATGAATCTTCTTCAATAAAGCTATAGCAGATAGGCTGATGGCTGGAACTTCTACATAGAAAACATGCATATAGACCTGGACAATAAAGCATATATTCTACTTGTAGCCCCTCTTGCTTTGCCAGTTCTCCTGTCACTGTGATTGAAATCTCCATATTTGTCCAATTATCAAGAGGCTATTAGGAAACCTTTGGGGATTTCAGTAAGTAATTGAAATTTATCAGTTTCTAGAATATCTTCAAAGGCGTGAAATCTCATACCACCAAAAGAAAAAAATCTGGACTCTGATGGGAAGCAAATTGAGTTTTCTTCAGATAAGAATCATGCAGGGGGAGAAAACTCTCTGATACTATTAGACTGGATTGAGTATTTCAGGATTTCTTTTCTCTAAGGTTCAATGGGTTTATACTACTTAATTACTTCAGTGCTTAATACATGACTGTTGAATGAATGATCCTACAAATTCTCCTTAAATATTTTGTTAACAATGGGAACTAAAGTTAGATAACCAAAAGAAATTTCAGTGTGTCCCAGCTAATTACTTTATCACTTAATACGTGATTTTTAAATAGTAAAGATGCATTTTACTGGGAACAGTAGGACTTGAGTTAAATAACCAAAAGAAATTTCAAAATATCCCACCTAATTACTTTTGTACTTAAACCATGATTATTGAAAGAATGAACAATCCTACAAATGCATTTTATTGGTAAAATAGGAACTAAAGTTAAATCAAAGAAATTTCAGTGTCCTTCTCAGAGTGGACAGATTCCTCCATCCATCTTCCACTAATTATTTAGTTCCATATTTTTCTCCTAATTTAAATTTCTCTTTTCTCCTTTTCATGTCTCTGATACTACATACTTCGAAATGGCTTGGCAGTTCAAGTTTTACCTTCTACACAACCTATCATTGGCTTCTTGGCAGATTGTCAAATCTGTCCAGGCAATACGTCAGCTCAGTCCAGATTAGACTAGCTTGATCTAAGAAACAAGCCAGTGCAAAACAGCAAGATCCTCGTTAATTTTAATTAACAGTTCCAAACAGAGTTGCACAACAAGGTCATTTTCCCTAAATGAATTATTAGCGCTGTAAGGAACAGACTTCAAGCGATATTTTAAAACCTAGACTGTGAGCAAAACTTGTCTCTGATAATGTATGCCTTCTCAAACTAGTCCACCATTGAAAGGCTTAAATTTGAAAACACTGAAGTCAAAAGTTGCCCTTGATATTCTTTTCTATCTTCCAAAATGATCTGATGCAGCCTTTGGAGGATATAATCCTGCAATAAAAACTAGAGCTGATTCAATTCAACAAACACCTGTGTTTTTATAGAACCCAGAATACAAAGATAGTCTTCATCCTCAAGAAGTTTATATTCTACATATGGGATCTTGGTCTAATGGCTTCACTTCTGGGGGAGGCCAGGTGAGGTCTCATTTATCCTATTTAGAAAATAAGTGTGTTGGACAAGATGTCCCTTTGGCTCTTTCTAGTTCTAAATCTATGATTCTATGATTTTATTGGGCAAGGTTATTAAGTGTGTAGAATACAACATACATATAAATAAGCACATAAAATATAGGAAACTATAAAGTAATTTTACTAAGTAAGCATGTTAATAAATGAGGCTGTGGTAACAGTGGGATTGAGTGGGAAGTAGCAGGAAAGACCTCATGAAAGAGGTGGTGTCAGAGTATTGTTTTGAAGGAAACAGTTCAAAAAAGTAGAGATGAGAAGTGATGACATTCCAGACATGGAGGAAAACTTGTGCAAAGACCCCAAGAGTAGGAGATGCAATATTATACATGGCGGACAACTGGGAATTCAGTTTGACAGGAATGAGTGGTGATTTAGGAAAGTTAGTATGACCTGCTTTGAAATAATTTTTATCTCCTAATAACTTTTTTGGTTTGGACTTATGATACCCTCTGTGTCGACAACTACTGGTTGGGAAAACTCCCTGCATTGGTATGGATATGCAATTCATTTTTATTAAGGGGGTTTAGAAAATGTCCTGAGAGCATTGTCTTTAGTGAAATAGTTAACATGTGTCTGAAGTAGTTCTTAGTGAGCCCAAGGGTGGTCCCCTGGGTTGCTATGCCATACTGTCTCAAGGTGACAATTTCATAGGACCATCAACATCTTCCAGGAAACTTTCTTATAACAGGGCCATTTAAACCAACCAGAACTTTTTTGAATTTATGTAACACATTTCTTACTCATTTTTTAACATATGGCATCACAATACTCAATGGCAGTTAATACTGCTATGAGGAGAATTTAATTACTTTGGAAATGTAGAGGATTGGGTTTGTCCACTCAATTGAGATTCTTGTTTGATTGGAAATGTTTATTGTCTAAAACACTACTTTCATAAACACTATAGGAGTGACAAAGAAAATAATGGAAAACACAAAGATGTTTGTTTTTCAGATTTTCATTTACTTTCTGTGGAATCAAAATCTATTCATAAATTAGAATCCAATGAAAACTTTGGGAATGCTGCTACCTTCCTTTGCCTGAATTCTTTATCCATCTCATCTCCAAAGGAAGAAGGATCTTTTTCAGTTGAGAAGCTCATCTAAGAAACTGCTATATTCTAAACTACAGTAACAACTCTTATGAAAAAATCATAACATTGCCAAAAGCAGCTACAGCCACTGACCTAGAAGCTCTAGTCTGAAAGAGGCAAACATGGAAAACTGTGGGGGTTGAGCTAAACATATGGTATTGGGTTACCATTAATCTGGAGAAACAGACTATCAGCAAATTGAGAAAAGACTCTTATTACAGTGATTTGTCAAGTATCAGTCTAAACTATCGTTTTCACTCTCCCTTTTTGATTTGTCTTCTTGTGTTGTATTTTTCTGCTGGTTCATGGGTAGTGGCCATAGTATTGGACAGTGGTCCCATGCAAAAACTGAAGAGATAAGAACTCACTAGCAATTTGGCAAGTGTATAGTGACATTGGAAATTCTGCCCAAAGTAAATGGAATCAGTCTTTCTTCTTTGTTTACAGGAGGGAAATGTTAAGTCATTGACTGAAGTTGGCTTTTTGCCAGTCTGTTTTGATTGTCTACATATGCACCTAAGGACAGAGAGTGTGAACTCAGACACAGTGACCTGGTCATGATTGTCTTTCTACCCATGTTGGTTCATGGATGCATGCCTCTATTGTCCTTTCCTTGGTGTTCTGATACAAATGATTACAACATTTTGGCTCACTTTGTGATGCCCTGAGATTCAGCTTCAAGGTATAGAGGGCAGATAGATTTCAATGTGGAAGGGACCTTAGAGGTCTTTGAGTGCAACTTCTCATTGTACAGTTGAAGAAACTGAGGTCCAGAGATGTCCCTGGTTACTGGGGTGGTGGGGATTTGAACCCAAGAGCTCTGATTCCAAATTTTTTTTTTCCAGCAGAAGGTAAAGACTATTTTTCAAAAGGTCACTCTCTATATTTCTTGTCTGAGGGGATTCATAGAGAAGGGAACTGAATTCCTGGTTGTTCACCATGTACAATATTGCATTAGAACCAAAACACCAAGTCTATGCAATGAGTAGTCAGTTTGGAAGAGGGATACTAAACCAATTTATCTCATCAAAATGGATGGATCAGTTGAATTAGAATGCATGAATAGGAATGCCTTAGAATTTATTATGCTTGAAATAGTAACTTTTTAGAGTAGTCACTACTTATAGTATTTCATTTGTATAAAGTTCAGTAAATAGTTGACAGCTATCAGCCTGACTGTCCAATTGAAAGGTTCTAATGAGATCGCCCAGCAAAAAGAATAAAATGTCTCAAATGCTGCATTTTCTTCAAATGCCTTTAGATCTTTCACTGAGAAAACAAAAACTTTAATTTTTCCTTCTCCTTTTTTTCCTCCAAATCCCCCCAAACCAAATCAAAGCAACAGGACCAACAAACATCTGAGTAAACATTGAAGATTTTGCTCAAATAACTAGGTGGATCATCTGTTTACCTTACCCTAAAAATGTGGATAAATGGTAATGTACTCTTGTACTCTGGATATTTGATGTAAGTTTTTTTGTTTGGATTTTCTATGCTATGTCAAATTTAACAAGAGTAGCAGCCAGCTCTGCTACATGTGATACAACTTTCATAGGTGAAGAAATGTTTCAGTCTTACAGAGAATGCAGCATAGAATCACAGGAATTTCAAGCTAGAAGGGTCCTTAGAGATCATTTATTCCAACCTCCTCAAAAGTCACATATTCTTTCACTTTCCATTAAGCTACCAACCTTGGGGCTCATAGAGTACAGTCCAGGAATGGATTTCCAATTTACACTTATTACCACCCATGTCTCCCTATCTGACCCAAATCATATTTCAGTATTTTTTTGTTCTGTGGCTGCCTCTCAACTTTAGATGGTTTTTGGGACCATATACGGTCTTGGTCCATATGTTCAATTCTAGGTGACACTAATGGGTGATCTCTATAGACCAAAATTGGGCTATATGGCCTTTTGTCTGTAGTTGAAGTCAATCAGAATGCAATTATTCCCTAAGATGACTGCAAGCTATAGGCACTGAGCAATGCTAACATTCATCAAAGTAAAGGCCAGGAGGCATGACTGCCAAGGGGTAGATCTCATATAAGCATGCAAGTCTTTTATCTCAGTTGCAATACAGCACTATCCTTTCTTTCTTGGTAACCACACTCTCAGCAAAGAATTACAGTGTCCTTGACTCATAGCATTGGAATTGGGTCCACTCATGAGGTGGGGGTACCCTAGGAGAAATGAAACACTAATCCAAATTTGATAAGTTTTGACATCTCTGAGAATAAATGAAAAGGCTGACCTGCTCTTCGAAGGATTGATTAATAAAACCAGAAAAAGCCAGAATCAGAGAAACAGGATAGTTTGATGTTTTGTGGACAAGACATCCATATGATTAAAATTTTCACTCTTCATTTGGAAGCTTTAGCATAGTGTCGGCAGGTGTCAGGAGGGGTGTAATCATGTTGTTTAGAGTTGGATACAGTGTGAAGTGCACAAAGCAAATGTTAGTAAAAGAGAAGATAGAATTGATCATCAGAACTCCTGGGAGAATTCTTAGCTCCCATGTGGCTCATTATGAGGTTGAGAAAAAAAAGTATACTTCTCACACAAGCTTGTAGAAATGTCTAACTCTCACTTGTCAGCATGGAGACAACCAGGATCATTGAGGGAAACAAATGGTGCTTTTAAAAGCTTGGGATGTTTTGACAGGGCAGAAAATGACGAGTATCAGGCTTTTTAGTAATCCTCACCTATCTCTATGATTACTTTTTATTAGTGATAAGGAGAAAAGTACTGAAATGGCAAAACTCTACTCAGCTTTTCTTTCCGCAAGAATTAAATACAATTTAATTGCTTTACTTTGCTTTGATTATTTCATTACCCAGAAGTTGTTGCATATTGTTTAGAAGATTGACCTTGGAGTGGAAAAGACATGAGTTCAAATTCTTTTTCTGATACAAAGTAGCCATATGCCTATTACCTTGTCATTGAACCTTAGTGTACTCGAAGACTAAGTTGTAGGCATGTTTCCCATTGGCATAAGTGACAGAACTTTCTATTCAATTCGATAATTCTATGTGTAATAGGCACTATGCCCTGAGGCACTGGGAATACAAAAGCAAAAATAAAAACAGTAGCCACCCCCCCCAAAGAGCTCATCTTCCATCATAGCTTGTTTGACTGAGGTTCAGAGAGGTTTCTACTCTGACCATTTCTGATATCCATGAAATACCAGGACCAGACCAAGAGCATAAACAACAAAAAGCATTAAATAATGATCCTGTAGATACTGTTAACTTTGCTTCTCTCTCTCTCTCTCTCTCTCTCTCTCTCTCTCTCTCTCTCTCTCTCTCTCTCTCTCTCTCTCTCTCCTTCCCTTCCTTCCTCTCTCTGCCCCCTCTCTTTCTCTGTCTGTCTATCTCTGTGTCTGGCTGTTTCTCCTTCCTTTCTTCTCTTCCTCCCCCCTTCTTTCTCCAGTGTGATCTCCCATAATAAAAAAACAAACACTTTGCGAGCATTAGTTAGTGGCAAGTGAGCACACATCATCTCAGAAATATTCCGCCCCAGTGAGAATGCAGCCTGAGATGAGAGAGTGTGTTTGTCGCTGTGTGTGTGTGTGTGTGTGTGTGTGTGTGTGTGTGTGTGAGGGAAGCCCAAAGCACATACAAGCCCTGATGTGACAGTTTCCCATTTCACTTTAGAGCCTATGGCACGCAAGTCAGCCAATTCTGGTATGTATGACTCTATGGAACTGGAATCAGGGGGCTGCTTCATGTGCTATGCTTGACGTTACTGTACGGCATATGGCCACAGTGTTACTGAGAGACATGATTTGTTTTCCCGTTGCTGGGATTCCCACTTGTGATTTCATAGAGGCCTGTTACATAGCTAATGCCTGTGGTGTGGTCTAATTCTGTACCTAGAGACTGGCTGCCAGGGAGCCAGCCTCCCTCAAATTGGCAGGATGGTATTTTTGTTATATAACCCCAGTCTCTTTGAAGAGAAGGTTAAGGAATAAAAGAAATCTTCCGTTAGAAAGTGACTGCATTTCAAATGGTGTCATGAAGCTTTGGTGCCATAGAACTTGGATTTGTCATCTGGTCACCTCCCTTTATTTTTTCCAGATGGGGACTAGGGAAGTTAGGTTACTTGTCCAAAGTTATACAGGTAATAAGCATGTGTCCTCAGAATGTCATTTCAACTGCAAAGGCATTGGCTACAGACTTCCTTCGTATCAGGTTTTTGACCATTTGGCACCTCAAGCTTTGGCCTAATTCAAGAATAGTATGTATAAAAGAGGGAGGGAGTTGGAGAGAATGTATAAGCCAGCTTATGATGGCAACCTTCACTTCTGGTTTTTGACTCTGGGTATTTTTAACTAACCATCTCTCATATCTGTTGGCTTTCTAGTTTCTCTCAAGTCTTATCCAAAGTCTCTCCTGCAAAAAGCATTTCCTCATCTCTTTTAATGGTAGTGCCCCTGCTGTATTGATTGTCTCCAGTTTATCCAGTTTATGTATACATACAAGGGGTCCCAAAAGTCCCAGTGCAATTTTATTAGCTTAAAGGAATTATTATTAGCTATTATTGTCTAAGATATTAATATCATCTTTTTTCCAAAAAAGTGAATTGAGACACTGAGATATTAGGTGGCTTGCCCATCATCATATAGCTAGGAAGGAATTGAAGCAGTTTTAAATTCAGTCTTCTGAGAATCATAATGTATGAATGATATGATTTAAAAACATTTTTGTGGTCAGAACTTAAGCTAATAACTTAAAACGACTATTAATTAAAACCTAAAATTGCACTGAGACCTTTGGGATCCCCAATATATCTTGTATATACAAGGATCATATTTTGTTTGCTTCTTGACCCCTGGGTAGATCGCGAGCTCCTTGAGAGCAGGGACTGTTTGCCTTTCTTTGTATCCAGGACCTGGCACATACGCAAGTGTTGGATGACCGATTTGCTTTCACATTTCTTATTTAATGTGGAGCCTGGCTGGTGGGACCACTGGCTTGGCTCTGATCGCTCTTATTTATGTCATCAACCAGCTTAGCCTGGCCACAAGCGAATTCAGGATCATCATCCTGTCTAATCTTGTAGGTATTTCTCCCTGATGGGATGGGGGTAGGGTACATAAGATAATCAGAGCTTCATCCCCCTTGAGCAGGTCCCTGAAATAGAAAATTATCACAATTGTCCTTGCCTGCTGCCCTGAAAAGAATTGTAAATATTAATTCTATGCTGGGATATCTCCCTTTAAACATCAATGATAGCAAGAGGAAACTTAGAGATCTTTTTCTGACATCTCTCTTCTTGCCTTCTGAAGTCTTCTCTCCCCTAACCTCTTAGCCTTCTGTCCAGTATTCAAAGTAATCTATACTGCTATAGGCCTGGATAATGGTGATGACACTATGATGATTAATAATAATTGACATTTAAATAACACTTCAGAGCTTGAAAAAAACACACATATGCATAATTCTACCCCATGTAAATGACAGTCCCATGAGATAGGTATTGTTATTTTTCTTGTTACCTGAATGGAACAGAAAAAAAAATATTTTTGCCCATGCCTTTTTCACACAGTTCCCTCCCTTCTCTGAGCCTTCTAAGGCTTGATATAAACCTCAGAGATAGAGGAGAAGAGCGCTGCAGGGAAGGGAGGTTGTTTTTGTTTGGATGACATCAGGGTGACAGGCTATAGATGGAGAAGACACTTGGAAAAAGAGTGTTGAAAAGGGAAATTCTTTTAGTGCATACACTAAGATTCCTGGTGAATTAGTAGTAGGTAAAAAAATTGGATTAAGATGTGATAAAGACCAGAGAGTAATTAGATAAGTGCTCAAAAAATAAACAAAAAACCCAGTGGCCCAATAACAAGAGGAAATAAAAAAGGCTTTAACCAAACAGTCTTAAAACTCATAGTCTAGCCATTAAAAACTTTCCACAGGGGAGGTAGCCTAGAGGCAAGTTCATTATCATTGCTACCATCAGCACCTCTCACAAGCATGCATTTAATTTTATTGTCACACTTGACTTTTAAGATTTGTAAAGAGCAGCATTTACAAAGTTGTTAACAGAGTATCCCTAAAGGTATGAGATGGAATTATTTGAAGTTTACCAATCCCTCTGGGAGGGTGCCTTCCCTGAGAGGAAAATATGAGTCTGGGGATTATAATTCCATTGTAAGAGAAGTCTGTCTTCTTTGCTCCAAGGATAGATTTCTTTTTCTGTCCCAGGGTTATAGTGACAATCCTGTGTGACCACAAATTCTGGTTAAAGGTGAAACTAAACTAACTGGAATGAGAACATTGCACCAGAATTTGAAAGTTGGCTAAGCATATCACACTTCCTTATAAAAACAAGATCCTAATAGTTTCAGAGCTAGTGTATGGTTCATTAACTAATAATAATGACAGCAAGCATTCTTTTAGTATTGTAAGGTTTTCAAATCACTTTACAAATATCATTTCCTTTAATCCTTACAGCAACCCTGGGAAGGAGGTATTACTAATTTTCATTTTTTATAGATGAGGAAATTGAGGCACATTGGACCTAGATACTAGATTTAACCTCAGACAGCAGCTAATAAATGTCTGAGACCTCATTTGAACTCATCTTAATTCTAGGTCTATGCCCTATATCACCTCTATATCACCTTCTATCCCCTATATCATCCAGCTATACTTTTTTTTGGGGGGGGGTAAGTTAAGGGGGAGAAAGGTCAATCTCCTTCTAGGTTTGTAGAATAATACTAATAGCTTTTGAGGACTGGAAAGAATTTGGGAGATTCCGCTGTATCATTTGATATTTAGCCATTTTGAAATTTCCTTTTTTGTGATGCTTTAAAAATTTCTATTCACTTCCTGATACCAACTTATTCCTCAGTTGTAACAGAGTAAATGAAAGCAAATCAAAACACTCCATGTTTGACCATATGTGCTTCACTTTGAACCTCTAGTTCACTTTTCCATTGAAATAAGGGAGATATTTTCCCCTTTAGTCCTTTGGAATCACAATTAATCAAAACATTTATTAGTACTCTGAATCTTTTAGTCTTTACATTATATTATTCATTGTGTACATAATTTATCTGATGCAGCTTATTTTTCTTTGTATCAGTCAATGAAAGTTTTCCAAAGTTTCTCTCAATTTTTCATATTTGATATTTCTTACAGTATAGTATTAAATTATATTCATACACTATAATCTGCTCAAACCATGCTCCAGTTGATGGCCATCCACAATGTTTCTATTATTTTTTCCAAAGCGCCATTCCTTATTAAATAAATGGTCAAAGCACATGAAGGGATGCTTTTCAAAAGAAGAAATTGCAACTATTAGGAACCATATAAAGAATGTCCCCAAATAACAAGAGAAAGCATAAAAACAAGTACAAGATTTCTCTTTATACCCATCAGATTGCTAAAGATCACAAAACATGAACATTTCAAATGTAGTAACTGTGCAAAGACAGACACTTTAAAAGTCAATTGGTAGTGATCCGAAGGTCCAGAAGCTCAAGAAAACATTTCGGAATTATATAAAAGACTATAACCATTGACCTGAAATGTACCTCTTATGCTGCTTGGGAGACCCAAGATCACATAAGACAGCTAGCAAAAGGGGCAGCTAGGTGGTATAGTGGATAGAGCACTGGCCCTGGAGTCAGGAGTACCTGAGTTCAAATGTGACCTCAGACACTTAATAATTATCTAGCTGTGTGGTCTTGGGCAAGCCACATAACCCCATTGCCTTGCAAAAACCTAAAAAAAAAAAATAGAGCACCATGACAGGTAGCAAAGCCTCAACTGGAACTCATGAGTCATGGCTTGTTTTATGCTATATGCAAACACAATGAACAGACCTCATCAATAGGTCATTCCAAAACAATATAATTTCTTTTTACTCTATTTTAAAATTAAAATTACAATTTTTACCCTCATTTCAAATTATTTTTGAGCTCCAAATTCTCTCCTTCCTTCCCTCACTACCACCCACTGAAAAGGGAAGCAATGTAATACACATTGTATATGTGAAGTCATGAAAATTAACCATGTTGCAAAGAAATTAACCATGTTGCAAAAATTTAATCATGTTGCAAAAAAAAGGCAAAAACAAAAAAAATAGTTCAACCTCTACTATCCATGTAATTCTTTTCTCCATGTAAGTGTATAGTAAAATGATCATTATGATTCTTTTGGAATTTTGTGGATCATTGTATTGATCAGAGTAGCTAGATCTTTCACAGGTGATCACAATTATAATATTTCTCTTCCTGAGTACAATGTTTTCCTGGTTATCTCACTTTACTTTGCATCAGTTTATATGTGTCTTCCTAGGACTTTTTGAACCTATCTTCCTTGTTTCTTATACCACAATATTATTCCATCACAATCTTATGCAATGACTTATTCAGTCACTCCTCAATTGATGGGCATTCCTTCAATTTCCAATTCTTTGCCACTACTAATAAAAAAAAGAGCTGTTATTATTGTTTTTGTACATATAGGTACTTTTGTGAAGACAAGAACTGAAAATAAAATCCATGATATCATTTGGGGAATAGCTAAATAAATTGCATGCTTGTTGAATGGGACTAGATTAGTGAAAAGACTCTAGCATAAGTCTAGCCAAAGATTCAGTAGATTTAGTTCCTAGTCCTAGCTTGATTTATTTATAAACAACCTATCTCCTGCAAAGCATGTGGCATCTTAGACTGGAAGAATGGAAGGAAGAGAACATTTTGTTCCAATGGCCATGAAGCCAGCTGAAGCAGGTGCTGTGGAGCACTTAGAACTTGGTTAGACATAGAAGACACCAAGGTCATCTACTGCATCCAGAGCCATCACCAGTTGTCTTGGTTCTGTCTTGTCATGTTGGACCATGATAACTTTGGAAGAGAAAGTGAGACAGATAACTTCATGCAGCTCTAACTTGCTTAAATCCAATTTGCCAACAAAACAACAACAACAGAAAAAGACATGTCCCTCCATATAGGTCCTTAACCCTTTTCCTCAATCTCTTTGTAATACAGACCTTTTTGTTTGTTTTTTTCAGGTTTTTGCAAGGCAAACCGGGTTAAGTGGCTTGCCCAAGGCCACACAGCTAGGTAATTATTAAGTGTCTGAGATCGGATTTGAACCCAGGTACTCCTGACTCCTTGGCTGGTGCTTTATCCACTACGCCACCTAGACGCTCCCGCCCCCCAATAGTGGTTTTGCTGGATCAAAGAATATATAAAGTTTTATATCTCTTTAAACATAGTTGCAAATTGTTCTCCAAAATGGAGAAATGGATAATTTACAAATCTACCCACAGTGTATTTGTATCCTTATTTTTCTACATCCACTTCAGCATTTGTCAGTTTTTTCTTTTCTCTCATGTTACCTATTCTGATAGGTATGAGATAGAACCTCAAAGATGCTTTTAATATGTTTAAATATTAATGATTTTGACCATTTTTCTTAACTTTATTGATAACTTTGATTTTTTTCTTCTGGAATCTAACTGTTCAAATTTATTTTACCTCCTGTGACTTTCTCTATGTCTTCTTTAATAATAAAATCTTTCCTTACTCATACATCTGACAGATAATTTTTCCATGCTCCTCTAATTTGCTTATTATATCATTCAACATCTAATTCAAAAACTCATTTAGACCTTATCTTGGTATACATTGTGAGATATTGTTCCTACCAGACTGCTTTCTAGTTTTCTCAGGAATTTTGTCAAATGATAAGTTCTTATCCCCTAAATTTGGATCTTTGGGTTTATCAAACACTAGATATTTAGTTTTGTGCATTCCATTTCACTGATCTATCACTATTTCTCAGTCAGTATCAGATTGTATTTAATGATTACTACTTTATTTTATAATATGAAATCTGTTATTGCTAGGATATCTTCCTTCACTTTTTTCATTGAGTTGCTTGATATTGATTTTTTGTTTTTCTAGAAATGTCATTATTATTTTTCTAATTCTATAAAACAATTATTTGGTAGTTTGATCTGTAATTGCAGTGAATAAGTCAATTGATCATTTTTATTATGTTGACTCAGCCTACTCATGAGCAATTAAAATTTCTCTAATTCTTTAGATCTGTCTTTATCTGTATGAAGCATTTTTTAATTATGCTCATAAAATCCTTTAGTTTGTCTTGAAAGGTAGACTCCAAAGTATTTTCTGTTATCTAGTGGTATTTTAAAAGGAATTTCTCTCTTTTTTTTAATCTCTTCCTGCTGGGTTTTGCTGTAACATATAGAAATGCTGATTATTTATGTGACTTTATTTTATATCCTGCAATTTTGCTAAAATTGTTAATTGAGTAAAATAGCTCCTAATAATTGCTTTAATTTCATCTTTTTTGTAAATGTTTCTACCTTTTTACTTTTGATACTGGTAATCATTTTTTTCTTTTTCCTTTAATCAAATTAATGTTTTATCTAATTTTTTCATAAAACTGCTTTATTTATTAGTTCAGTGGACTTTTTAAATTTCAGTTTTATTAGCTTCTTCATTTTTCAGGAATTTTATTTTGATATTTAACTTGGACCTTTTAATTTGTCCTTTTCCGAGGTTGTTTTTTTTTTTTTTGGTCATGTGAATAATTTATTCTTCTTCTCTTTCTTTTACTTATGTTAAACAATTAGAGATAACCATTTTTCCCCTTAAGTATTCCTGTGACTTCATCCTACAAATTTTGATATGTTTTCTCATTGTTGCCATCATTAATGAAATTGCTAATTGTTTTTTACAGTTTGTTCTTTGACCCACTCATTCATTTTCCAATAAATTTACAATGTCTGCTTCTAAGGTCCTTTTAAAAATGTAATTTTATTGCATTATGGTCTGAAATGGGTGTATGTAATATTTCTGTAATATTTGGATGTGTCATGAAAGGAATTTGTTAGAACTTCTTCACCTTCTCCCCCCAAAATAGTGTATTAATTTTGAAATTAATTGTTTTTTAAATTTCTTTTAAATTTACTTTTGAATCCATCTAGTCCTGGGTACTTTTTCTTAGGAAGTACAGTGATAACTTGTTCAAATTCTTTTTCTAAGATTGAACTATTTAAGTATTTAATTCTTCTTCTGTAATCTGAATAATTTATATTTTATACATATTTGTCCATTTCATTTAGATTGTCAAATTTATTGGCATATAATTGAAGTAAATAGCTCCTAATAATTGTTTTAGTTTATTCTTCATTGGTGGTGAATTCATGTTTTTTGTTTTTGGTACTAGTAATTTGGTTTTTCTTCTTTACATTTTAAATTCAAATAACCAATAGTTTGACTATTTTATTGTTCCCCCCCCCAAAAAAAAATAAGCTTCTAGCTTTATTTGTTTTCAGGATTTCCAATAAGCTCTTAAATTGAGAATTTTTAATTTTTCTTTTTTTCTATTTTTAAATTTCATGTACAATTCATTGATCTTCATTATCTCTGTTTTATTGATGCAAGCATTGAGAGATATAAGTTTTTCCCTAAGTATTGCTTTGACTGTATCCCATAAATCTTGGTATGTTGTCTCTTTTTTTATTATTTTTATTTTCTGAAATTATTGTTTCTATGATTAGTACTTTGATTCACTTTTTAAAGGATAATATTATTTAATTTTCAGTTAGCTTTAATTTCTCTTTCCATTGTCCATTATTGAATATAGTTTTTATTGCATTGTGATCTGAAAAGGATGCATTTATTATTTCTGCTTTTCTGCATTTTGTTGTGAGATTTTTTTATGTTCTAATTCATGGTTAATTTTTGAATAGATATCATGTACTGCTGAGAAAAAGTGTATTTCTATTTTCATTCTGTTTTATTCAGAAATCTATCACGTCTAACTTTTCCAAAATTTTATTTTTCTCCTAAACTTACTTGTTTATTTTTTAGTTAGATTGATCTAGTTTTGAGAGGGGAAAGCTGAGAACCTCCTCCCCAACTAGCATTGCTTTATTATTTATTTTATCCTGTAACTCAGTCAACTTCTCCTTCAGTATGTCAATATATTTAGTATTGAAATGATGTCATTGTCTATAGTACCCTTCTACAAAATATAATTTCCTTCTTCATCTCATTTAATTCGATCTATTTTTGCTTTTGCTTTGTCTGAGATGATTGCTATACCTGCTTTCTTTGCATTTGTTGAAGCATAGTAGATTCACCTCCTGCACCTTACTTTTACCCTTTGTGTTTTTCTGTTTCAAATGTATTTCTTGTAGGATTGCATGATTCTTGTAGGATATTGTAGGATTCTTATTTTTAACCTTTTCTGCCCTCTGCTTTTGTTTTATGGATGACTTCATTCCACTGCGTATTTTCTTTCATGATATTTTTTGTTTGTTTATTCCCCTCTCTCTCTTACTTCCCATCCTTTCCCTTCTCACAAGTGTTTTACTTCTGATCACTGTCTTCCCCAAACTACCCTCCCTTTTATCAGTCCCCTTTCCCCTTTTCATTATCCCAGTCCCTTTTACTTCATCAGAGAGTAAGATAGAGTTCTATCTCCAACTGAGGGTGTATAATATTCTCTCTCTGATTCAATTTTGATTGAGTAAAGTTGAAGTTTTGCCTGTCACCCCCACCCCAACCTCCCCTCCATGAAAATAGCCCTTTCATGCCTCTTTCATATATAGAATAATTTACCTCATTCAATTTTCCCTCTCCTTACAGTGCAGTTTTCCTTCACACTACTTTTTTTTGCATATTATCCAATCAAAGTCACTGTATAGTCAAACTCTCTGTCTACATATGCTCCTAATTATTCATAGTAATAAAACAGTTGATTTACAAGTATTATTTTACCATAAATAAATAGAAATAATTCATTTGAAAATCTTCTGTTTTCTCCTTTTTGTTTCTTTATCTTTTCATGTTTCCCCTGAGTCTTGATATTTGGAGTTCAGTTTTTTTTCTTCATCACTGATCTTTCAGTTAGAAATGCTGGGAAGTTCACTATTTCATTAAATAATCCTTTTTCCCCTAAATGATTACATAAAAGTTTGCTGAATAGGTGATTCATGGTTATAATCCTAACTCTTTTACCTTCTGTGTATCATATTCCAAGCTCTCCAGTTCTCCAGTGTAGAAACTTCAAAATCCTATGTAATCCTGACTGTAGCTCCTCGATATTTAAACTATTTCTTTTTGATTGCTTGTAAAACTTTCACCTTGATGGCTTGTTGAATTTCTTTTTCTGAGACAGGGTTATTTAGAGATTTAATCTCCTCTTCATTTAACCCGGGCAATTTATATTTTGTAAATATTCATTCATTTCACTTAGATTGTCATTTCTACAAGTCATTATTGAGCTCCCTAAGAAAAAATCTCCAGGGCCTGATGGATTCACAAGTGAATTCTACCAAACATTTAAGGAACAATTGGTTCCAATTCTATATAAACTATTTGGAAAAATAGGGGAAGATGGAACTGTGCCTAACTCTTTCTATGAAACCAACATGGTGCTGATACCTAAACCAGGAAGAGTTAAAACAGAGAAAGAAAATTATAGACCTATCTCCCTGAGGAATATAGATGCAAAAATCTTAAATAAAATCTTAGCAAAACAATTACAATAAATTATCACTGGGATAATACATTATGATCAAGTAGGATTTGTCCCAGGAATTCAGGGTTGGTTCAGTATTAGGAAAACTGTTAGTATACTCAATTATATCAACAACAAACCTATCAGAAATTATATGATCATATCAATAGATGCTGAAAAAAGCTTTTCACAAAATACAGCACCCATTCCTACTAAAAACACTAGAGAGTGTAGGAATAAATGGACTGTTCCTTAGAATAATTAGCATTATCTACCTGAAACCATCAACACACATTATATTCAATGGGGAGAGGCTAAAGGCATTCCAAATAAGATCGGGGTGAAACAAGGCTTCCCATTATCACCACTACTATTCAATATTGTTAGAAATGTTAGCTTCAGCAATTAGAGAAGAAAAAGAAATTAAAGGAATTAGAATTGGGAAGGAAGAGACAAAACTCTCGCTCTTTGCAGATGACTTGATGGTCTACCTAGAGAATCCCAAGAAATCATCCAAAAAACTACTGGAAACAATTAGCAATTTTAGCAAATTTGCAGGATATAAAATAAACCCTCATAAATCCTCAACTTTTCTATATATGTCTAGCAAGATACAGCAGGAAGAACTAGAAAGGGAAATCCCATTCAAAGTAACCTCAGACAATATAAAGTACATGTGAGTCTATTTGCCAAGGCAGAGTCAGAAATTTTTTGAAAACAATTATAAAACACTTCCCACACAAATAAAAACAGATTTAAATAACTGGGCAAATATCGATTGCTCATGGATAGGTAGAGCTAATACAATAAAAATGACAATTCTACCAAAACTAAACTACCTGTTTAGGCCCTATCAATCAAAATTCCAAAAACTTACTTTAATGAGTTAGAAAAAGTTGTAAGTAAATTCATATGGAGAAATAAAATGTCAAGAATTTCCAGAGATTTAATGAAAAAAGTGCAAAAGAAGGGGGCTTAGTCCTACCTGATCTAAAATTATATTATAAAGCATTAGTCATCAAAACTGTCTGGTATTGGCTAAGAAATAGAATGGTGGACCAGTGGAATAGACTAGGTGCAATAGCAGGAAATGATTATAGTAATCTGCTGTTTGATAAACCCAAAGAGTCCAGCTATTGGGATAAAAACTCTCTCTTTGATAAAAAGTGCTGGGAAAATTGGAAGTTAGTATGGAAGAAACTTAGATTATACCAAACTTTACACCCTTTAGCAAGATAAGATCCAAATGGATACAGGATTTAAACATAAAAAACAATGCTATAAGCAAATTAGAAAATCAAGGACTAGTTTACCTGTTAGATCTATGGAAAGGGGAGCAGTTTATGACTAAGGAAGAGATGGAGAACATCACCAAAAACAAACTAGATGATTTCGATTATATTAAATTAAAAAAGCTTTTGCACAGATAAAACCACTGTAACCAAGATCAAAAGAAATGTAGTAAACTGGGAAACAATCTTTACAACTAATGATTCTGACAAAGGACTCATTTCTAAAATATACAGAGAACTGAGTCATATTTTTTAAAAAAAAGCCATTTCCCAGTTGATAAATGGTCAAAGGTTATGCAAAGGCAATTTACAGATGATGAGATCAAAGCAATCCATAGTCATATGAAAAATTTCTCTAAATTATTAATTATTAGAGAAATGTAAATTAAAGCTTTTCTGAGGTACCACCTCACACCTCTTAGACTGGCCAATATGACCAGAAAGGATAATGATCATTGTTGGAAGGGTTGTGGGAAATCTGGGACACTATTACACTGTTGGTGGAGCTGTGAACTACTCTTTCAACCTTTCTGGGGAGAAATTTGGAATTATGCCCAAAGGGCAACAAAAATGTGCATACCCTTTGATCCAGCAATACCACTACTGGGTCTATATTCTGAAGAGATGATGAAAAAGAGTAAAAACCTCACTTGTACAAAAATATTCGTAGCAGCCTTATTTGTGGTAGCAAATCAAGTAAATGTCCTTCAATTGGGGAATGGCTTAGCAAACTGTGGTATATGTATGTCATGGAACACTATTGTTCTATTAGAAACCAGGACGGATGGGAATTCAGGGAAGCCTGGATTGGCATGAACTGATGCTGAGCGAGATGAGCAGAACCAGAAAAACACGGTATACCCTAAGAGCAACATGGGGGTGATGATAAACCTTGATGGACTTGCTCATTCCATCAGTGCAACAATCAGGGACAATTTGGGGCTGTCTGCAATGGAGAATACCATCTGTATCCAGATAAAGAACCATGGAGTTTGAAAAAAGTTCAAGGACTATTCCCTTTAATTTAGGGGGGAAAAATCAGTTATCTTATTGTATTATCTTGTTATCTCTTACACTTTTTGTTTCTTCCTTAAGGGTATGATTTCTCTCTCATCACACTCAATTTGGATCAATGTACAACATGAAAACAAAGTAAAGACTGACAAATTGCTTTCTGGGGGGGGGAGGGAAGTAAGATTAGGGAAAAAATGTAAAACTCAAAATAAACAAAATCTTTAATAAAAAAAAAAAAACTTTCACCTTGTTCTATGAACTCTGGAGTTGGTTGCAATGTTCTTGGGGATTTTCATTTTGGTATCTTTTTCAGGTGGTAATCCGTGTATTCTTTCAATGTATATTTTGTGCTCTGGTTCTAATATATCAGGGCAGTTTTACTGATAAATTTCTTGAAAGATGTTGCCCAGGCTTTTTTTTTTTTTCAGGTAGTTGAATGATTTTTAAATTATCTCTTTGGATCTATTGTCTAGGTCAGCTTTTTTTTTTCCAATGAGAAATTTCATATTTTCTTGTATTTTTTACACTTTTAATTTTATTTTATCATATCTTGATTTATCATAGTCATTAGTTTACACTTTTAAAAATTTTAATTTTTAAAAAAATTTTTAAATTTATTTAAAGGTAATGGGATTAAGTGACTTCCCCAAGGTCACAAAGCTAGGCAATTATTAAACATCTAAGACCAGATTTGAACTCAGGTCCTCTTGACTCCAGGGCCAGTGCTCTATCCACTGCACCACCTAACCATCCCAAATTCTAATTTTTAAGAAATTATTTTCTTTAGTGAATTTTTAAAATTCCTTTTCCATTTGGCCAATTATATTTTTAGGGAGATCTTTCCTTGTAAATTTTTTAATATTTCCCCCATTCTATAGACTCTTATTCATGTTTCTCTAGCATTTCTCTCATTTCTTTTCCCAGTTTTTCTTCAAATTCTGTAATTTACTTTTTAAAATTCTCTTTAAGTTCTTCCAAGAATTCTTTTAGTGCTGGAGACCCAATTATATTTTTCTTTGGGACTTCACATGGAGCCATTTTAACACTATTATTCTCTTTTCAATTTATTCCTTGATTCTCTCTTTCACCAAAGTAACTTTCTATATTTAAGCCTTTTTTCCTTTCTTTTCTTGTTTATTTTTCTGCCTTTTTTGTTACTTGGTGTGTTGTATTCTGATCCTTCATTCTTCCAAGCTTTCTATGGTGGAGCTATGGGTCTTACTTCTATCTTTCACTAGACTTCAGGACTTAGTTGCTTGTTTTCTCCAGATAATAAACTTCCATTTTAACTTGTATTAGAGGGTAGGGTTCCCCCTGCTGACTTCCCATAGTTGTGGGGTCTATCTGTTTGCTTGCTCCAAAGGTGGGGCCTCACTGTTTGGTTGTTATGGTAATAGTCTTTCTAGTGACTTTCTTGCAGGAATATTTTATTGTTGGTCTGTCCCAGGTTGCTATGAGAAGAGGAATGAGGTTTCATTGTTGGACAACCCTAGAATGGTACTTCAATACTGATCAGTCAAGGCCTTGTTCATGACTTGTGCTGGGGATGGGGTCACTAGAGTGAGTACTTATTGTACAGCAAAGACTGCTTACTTGTCTATGGATATGGTTAGCTTGCAGGAGGTTAAAGTCTCATTGATGGATTGGCCTAATCTTGGAGCCTAGCTGCAAGCCCCGTTCTGTGAGACTGGTTACTGCTGTTCTTGGACTCAATCTTTTCTCACTAGTGACACAGACCATTCTTCTGGAGCTGATAAACTTCTTCCCTGCTCCTAGATCAATTCTGAGGTGGTTTTCTAGTTGTTTGGAGGGGAATATAAAAGGAGGAAGGTTTCTTTCTTACTCTGTCATTTTGGCACAAGAAGAATTTTTGCCATTTGTAAGGAGTTATTTTCTTCAAATTTTTAATGCCTGTTTTTGTACCATAATGTTATCTGTCCATAATTTTCTTGCATTGTTCTCATCTATTTTCCCAATTTTCTTTATCATTCTTATTTAATTTTCAAAATAATTTTGATTCTTAAAAAACTTTCTTTAATTCTTCAAGCAATTCTTGTTCAGTTTGCTTCCAATTTGCAATTTTTTTGAGGCTTAGCTTATAGTTGTTTTTATATCATTGTCTTCTAAAGTTGTCTTGATTTTTTTCCCCTGTCACCACAGAAGCTGTTTATGACTTGATTCTTTTTCTGGCAGTTATTGTTTGCTTGTTTTCCTTGCTATTTCTTGACTTTGTACTTTGTTAGAATTGGGTGATGGGGGGGTATCATCTTCAAGCCTCAGGTTTACTATGCTGTTCTTTTCGAAGTGAGTTTTGGTGGTCTCCAAGTGTGATTCAGGGAAAGGTATGGCCTTTACTCTCCTGGTCTACATTCTATTTCTTTTCCTGGAAGACCCCCTATCTCTTACAGTTACAAGTGTACCTTGCATTTCACCTTGGAACAGCCACCTAGAGAAAACTCCACCTTCTTGGCAATCATAAACACTCCTCTTCTCTCTGTAAGTGCAACTGGCCACTTGGTAATGAACAATGATGTTGCCAGATGGCAACCAGGTCTGTATTCAGAGTCTGTACAGAGGTCCTCTGTAATTTTCTTTCTAACCAGTTGCCCAATTCCCTTATCTTCTCTGGGTTGTTGTTCTACTGCTCTTGTCACCATTGTGGCCTTGGAGGACCCCAGGCAGAGTTATCATAATGTTCTACTCCAGGCAAACCCCAATCTCAGTGTCACAGACCTCTCATTCTGACCTTCTAAGTTGTTTAGAGATGGAAAAAAATTATCTCCTCCCAACCTTTTGTTGACTGTGCATCTCTATAATCTGATTTAAGCTATTATTTTAAAGTTATTTGGAGGGAAAGAGGTAAATATTGGAAGAGTTTGGTTAGAATGTTACCTCTTTTTCACCTTTGTGATTGTATCCTTCATTTCATTTTTAAATTGAATAGCTAAATTAAAAAAAATATTGGGAGTTTTCTAGACATAAAATACTTATCTTTTAGCAACACTTTAGATAAAGCTTCTCATGATGTAAATAGGTTAGAGAAATATGACTAGAAAATATTATTTGTAATTATTTGATGACTGGACTTAATGCACAGAGGTAAATTTAAGTTTATTGTATGGAAATTTATAGTTGTTTAATCAGTTGTGGCTGACTTTCTGTAACCCCATTTGGGTGTGATTTTGTTCTTGGCAGATATACTGGAGAGGTTTTCTATTTCCTTAGCCAGCTCATTTTACAGATGGGGAAACTGAGATCAACAGGGTTAAATGTCTTGCCCAGGGTCACATAGCTATTATGTATCTGAGTCTAAGTTTGAACTCAGGAACTTGAGTTTTCCTGATTCTAAGCCCAGGGTTCTCTCTACCTCATGTCTACTATATGAGAAATTTGCTAGGTAATAGAACTGTCCCAAAACAGAATGGGCCACCTTGACTTATCTCTACTTGGGAACTTTCAAAAAATGGTTGAAAGATCATTTGCTGAGGGGGGGGCGCAGCCAAGATGGCGACAAGAGCGGATCGTGTCTTAGGTGCTCTCTCATAAATCTTTGAAACTAAGGACTTTAAATTTTTGAGAGACAGAACCCACAGAGGGACCCAGTGAGGCAGTTCTCCTACTCAAGGTAACCTGGAAAAGAGCAGAAAGGCTCTGCTCCCTGGGGTTGGAGGGGCGGCCCACCAGAGTGAAAGAACTTCAGCCTCCTGGAGGCAGCCCCACAGCGCTGGGAGCCAGGGCTTACAGCAGCAGGGGAATTTCCTGACCTATGCCCTGGGGAGCACCAGGCACAAATTGGGGGAACAGCGGGGAGACCTCTGCCAGAGCAAGCACGTGCCAGCCCTCAGGGCACACAGCGACCAGTATGGCCAAGGCAGTCTAGATCCAGGAAACAGAAGCAGGTGGAGCCCCTAAGCAGGAGCCCCCAGGGCATGAGCCCATTGAACCTAGGGAAGGGAGTGAAGAGAGAGAGAGACTGCAGAGCTCTGTCCTCTGCCCCTGGAACAGGACTCTGGGGCTCTGAACACATTCAGATCCCGATCGCACCCCCTGGCAGAGGGGGGCGCATATGGTCATTCACAGACCAGGAGAGAGGACAGAGCCTAACACACTGAGATCCTTGTGGGAGTGTCCCAAAAGCTCAGGAGGCACCCCCAAATAGGCTTAGGCTGGGAAAATGAGCAAGCAGAGAAACAAGAGGAACACCATTGAGAAATACATTATCTATGATCCCAAGAAGGATCAATATACTCAGTCTGAAGATGAGGAAGCACAAGCTCCTACATCTAAAGACTCCAAGAAAAACAGAAATTGGTATCTGGCTATGACAGAGCTCAAAAAAGACTTTGAAAATCAAATGAGGGAGTTAGAAGAAAATCTGGGAAAAGAAATGAGAGAGATGCAGGAAAAACATGAAAATGAAGTCAGCAGCATAGTCAAGGAAATCCAAAAAAATGCTGAAGAAAATAGCATGCTAAAAACCAGCTTAGGTCAAATGGATAAAACAGTTCAAAAAGTTATTTGAGGAGAAGAATGCTTTAAAAACAAAATTGGCCAGATGGAAAAAGAGCTAAGAAAACTCTCTGAGGAAAACAAATCCTTCAGACAAAGAATAGAACTCAGAGAGATTGATAAATTTACCAGAAACTAGGATTCGTTACTTCAAAACCAAAAAAAAAAAAATGAAAAATTAGAAGAAAATGTGAAACATTTCATTGAAAAAACAACTGATATGGAAAATAGATTTAGGAAAGATAATTTAAAAATTATTGGAATACCTGAAAGTCATGATCAGGAAAAGAGCCTTGACATCATTTTCAAAGAATTACTACAGGAAAATTGCCCTGATATTCTAGAAGCAGAGGGCAAAATAGAAATGGAGAGAATCCACCGATCCCCCCCCACCCCGAGAAAGAGATCCCAAAAAACCAAGCCCTAGGAACATTATAGCCAAGTTCCAGAACTCCCAAGCCAAAGAGAAAATATTACAAGCGGCCAGAAGGAAACAATTCAAATATCGTGGAGCTTCATTCAGGATCACACAGGACTTAGCAGCAACTACATTGGAAGCTTGTAGGTCTTGGAATATAATATTCTGGAAGGCAAAAGAGCTCAGAATGCAACCGAGAATCAACTACCCAGCAAAACTGAATGTCCTCTTCCAGGGGAAAAAAGATGGATTTTCAATGATCCAAGGGAATTTCAAATGTTCCTGTTGCAATGGCCAGAGCTGAACAGAAGGTTTGCTCTTCAAATACAGGACTCAGGTGAAGCATAGAGATTGGAGGAGAAGGGGAAAATATGAAGGACTTAATGATGATGAACTGCATGTATTCCTGCATAGAAAAATGACACTGATAATACTCATATGAACCTTCTCAGTTAATAGAGCAGGTAGAGGGAGCTTTTATAGTTGAAGCACAGGAGAAAGCTGAATTTGAAGATAAAATATAGTGTAAAAATGGAGTCAATAGAAAAAAGGGAAATGTAATGGGAGAAAGAAAAAGGAGAGGGGGAATAGGCTAAGATATTTCATATAATTAGATTTTTCTTTATTACAATGAACTATTGCAATGATATGGAAGGGGGGAAGGCAAGGGGGAATGAGGGAATCTTCGGTGTCATCAGAGGTGGCTAGGAGAGGAAACAGCATATATACTCAATGGGGTATAGACATTTGGAGTAAGAAGGATTGGTGGTGGCAGCGGGGAGGGGGGGATGTGAGTGATGGAGGAGCGGATGGACCATGGGGGGGAGAGTGGTCAGATATAACACATTTTCTTTTATACTTCTTGCAAGGGACTGGGATTGGATGGCCTGTCTGGGACCATAGGGCCAGGTGGATGCTGGGCCTAAGGGGTGGTATGTGGGCTTGGGGCCTCTTGGCCCCAGGGCTGGGGATCTGTCTGCTGCGCCACTCAGTGACCCTACAGCAGAGTCAGAGTGAAAGGAGAGAGAAAATATAGTACATGGTAGTGGAGAAATAAGAAAGGAGGGAGTTGCGATCAGCAATGGCAATGGTAGAAAAATATGGAAGTAACTTTTGCCATGGACTTATCATAATGAATGTGATCCACCCGTGACAGAGTTGGTGGTGTTGGAACAAAGAATGAAGCACATTTATTATTATTATTATTATTATTATTATTATTATTATTATTATTATTATTATTATTATTATTATTATTTGGGGGGTGCAGGGCAAATGGGGCTGGGTGGCCTGACTGGGGCCGCATAGCAGGGTGATCATTGGGTGTCTGAGGCCAGATTTGGACCAGGGTGCTCCTGGCTCAAGGGCCAATGCTCTGTCTGCCACCCAGCCACCCCTACTATTATTACTATTCTATTTTATTTTATTTTGGGTCTTTTTTTTCTTTTTCTTTTTGGCTTTTGCAGGGCAGTGGGGTTGGGGTGGCTTGCATGTCACACTGCTGGGTGATTGTTGGGTGTATAGGACCAGACATGGGCTCAGGTGCTCCTGGTTCCAGGGCTGGTGCTCTGTCCATTGTGCTACCTGGCTATACCTACAATTATTACTATTATTTTTTTAATTTTAATTTTTTTCACTCCCCTTTTCTTTATTGCTCAAGTGAGTCTATATTTTTTGGGGGGAGGTGGCATTTTGTTTACTCAAATAAGAATATTTTATGAATGTATAAAAACATTATTTGTACAAAATGAGAATAAATAAATATTAACTATTAAAAAAAGATCATTTGCTGGTGATGTCATTGATTTTTATCTATGTGGGTTTCCATATGAATGACTCTGTGGTCATAGTAGTAAGAAACACATTATATAAAGAGGACAATCACAGCAAATAAGTGGATTATTAGCTCATATTCTTTGGTTCTTCAATTTTGTCTATAATTATGTAATATTAATAAAATAGTAAATACAGTCAATCCTCAAGAATCACACATTTAATTTCCTTGACTTTCAGTTTTCCTGTAAATTTCTTAGTAATCTCATTTTGTTTTGGCAACTGTACACATCTGTGACTATGTGCAGTAGAGAAAAGAATGACAGATACCATGTGGGCAAGTCTGTGGAGTGACTGATATTTTCCTAGGCACCTCACTGGTCTTTCTGATCCTAATGTTGTGAAGAACTCCCTGTGCATTTATTTGTTGCATAATTTCATTGTTTGTCTTTGAAACTCAAGTTTTGTGTTCTCATTGCGTCCTCAAAGTGTAGTGAACATTCTTTAAGCCCAAGCCCAGTGATACAACAGTGAGAACACAAAGGTGTTAGAGAAAGTTTATGCTGGAATGTCTGCAGCTGCTGTGAACTATGAGTTTGGTGTTAACGAATCCATGCAAGAAGCAGGTGCTGCTGACAGATTATTTCAAGCTGGTGCATTCTTCATCATCTCCAACACCATCTACCAGCTATGGAGGCTAGTGTTGGAGGTGATGTTGAGACCTAGCCAGTCTTGGCTTCTTCCTACAGCAGTGACTAAAGTCCCAAATCCTTTCCCTTGGTTTTCAGAGGGTTGTCAAGGTAAAGAGATTTACAGCCAAATAGTATACACTACAGTTTCATACTACCATCTGACACAGTGGAAGGTAAAATTCTGTTTTTAAAAAGTTTTAGTTTTAAGATATATTTATGGTACTATAGATTTTATGTGTTATGAAAAGTAGATATTGTCTCAAAGCAAGTATTATTTCTTTAAAATTGAGGTGTTAACATGAAAGTTCACAGAATTCTAGTTACTTAGAAAATATTTTTCATGTTATCAGTTTTATATATTGCATTTTATGGGCTATTTCATGGTTACTATGTGAGGAAAAGTGAATGTTATCAGAATTAATTATATGCATAAAAGTATATTTTCAACACTCACTAGTGAAGTAATATAGTTTTTGTTGAACCTATTTCTCATAGGTCCAAAGTATTAACATTTGTAAATTCTTTTGCTTTTGTGCTATTTTCTTGGAACATCACCCTCATGAAAGTTGAAGATTGACTCCATTTACAGAAAAGAAATTTAGTTTATAATTTTGCTGGTATAGGGACCCCCCAGGCAAATCCCTATACCAAGTTGAATCAGTACCTTCTCTAAAACATAGTTTTTTCATGCTATCCAGAGTACTAAGAGGTAAAGTGATCAAGATACCATAACCAGTATAAGTCAAAGATGGCGTGAACCTAAGTATTTCTTGTTTTGAGGTTAGCATTCTATCCACTACACCAAGCTGACAGTACCTGTCACTGAATTGGAAATATACAGACTATAGAGGGAAAGTCCAGGCTATGGAGAACTGAGTAATAAAGTAATTAGATAATATTATGTAATTGGGATTGGATAAATTTACAAATGTTCTCCCAAAAGATTTCAGTATATTTTCTTTAAAAAAAATTTTTTTTGGGGGGGGAAGGCAATCAGGGTTAAGTGACTTGCCCAGGATCACACAACTAGTAGGTACCTGAGGTGGGATTTGAACTCAGGTACTCCTGATTCCATGGTCAGTACTCTATTCACTATGCTGCCTTAGGATATTTTCAACCCTGAGATTTGTAGTGTATGTGACAGAAAATTGAGACTGAAGAGAGTTGGTATAATGTCTTCAATAAAACACTGAAAAAAAAAAAGATCGTTAACCTCTCTGAAACTAGATTCCTTCACCTTTAAAATGAAGATTCTAAATCTTTATCCTATGATCCCCTTCTCCCAAACCTAGAGCTCTTTGCTATGCAGAATGTTAACAAGCTGTAGAGTGTTACCATTTTTTTGCAAAGGGAATATGGAAAAGATGATGTTTTTATCAAGTCTGAAAATTATTGCACCTCAAAATAAAATTCCATTTCTGATCTCTATGTGTTTATTATCTGCAAGTCAAAACCATGAAGGATTTGATTGATTTACAACTGATCTGTGACAAGTCTTGGCCCTAGCTACCAATACTCTATCCATGGATGGAAACACACAGGCACAGGATAAGATCATCATTATACAAAGACAGCTGACATGACCACCAAATACCAAATTTTTCCACGATCTATTGCTAGATTAGCATGCATCTAGGAAAGCATTGGTTTTTTTTAAATTACCAATCCTTCTTTTAAATGATTTAGAAGTCAGTTTGCACCATGAAGTTCACTGATTTGATAATGACATTATGCTATTTTGGGTTAAGAAATTGAAAGCTGATGAAAATATCTAATGAAATTGTGTAAGAAGAGGAAAAAAATGGTAGATGAGTTTCAATGGAGTGGAAAGGAAGGTATTTTTGTAATAATATCTCAGTATTTTGATACATTTTAAACATTTTTAATGTGAGAACTTCCTCTAATGATACAAAGCAACCCAGCTATACCTCCTCATACTGGTTGATTTTTGTCCATGTCCTCCCAAGAGGGTCCAGACAATCTGCTAGGCATCTTCTTCTTGATATTATGTGCACAAAAAATGGAGCATCCATAATCCCATCTACCACTGTAGCAGCCCCCTTCTCCCAAAGGGGGAACTCCTCCTAGAATCTACATTTTATTGATAGATAGAGGTCATATATCCTTCAACCCCAGCCTCCCCTCCAAGCTTAGCTTTTAACTATCTGGACTTCGAAACTGTGCCCCAAGTAACTTTGAGCATCTTCTACCCTTCTTCCACACTCATTCCCTACTTTTCAGTTCCCTTTTGTATATAGGAGAAGAAAAACTTTTTGAGGATTGGGTTTATCATTATTTTTCTTAGTATTTTCTTACCACTATACATAGAAAGCTCTAATAAAGACATATTGCCTGCTAGATAATAGATTATCTTTTTAAATATATAACTGAAACATCTTACTTTCCTGGTCTTAATATCTTTCTTAAGATATCCTTTATTTCACTTTTATGTGAAATTTTCTTTGGTAATATATTGTTGTCTCCTTATTCCCAACATATGTCTCTTCATAGACATTTAGGTGATTGGAAACTTTAATTCTTTGGCAATTGTGATATTTCATGACATCATTAGATATTATCAATCATTAGAATAATTTTTCTTTGCCTCAATCTATGATTTCCTTAGTATAGGGAACTCCCAAAGGAGAAATTCTTTGAACTGTTCTGGATCAATAACTTTCCTTTAATTTAGTCCTAGAGAGCTGCAGTAGCATTGAAGTTAAGTGACTTCACCATGGTAAGACCATATAAGACATGGTATTCTAGAAGCAGAATTTAAACCCAGGTCTTTCTGGTTTCAAAGTAAGATCTATTTATGCTATGCCAAGATGCCTCACTGGTAAAAAATGATGCCCTTAAAAATATGAGCCTTTGTTCAAGGAGAAACTTAGGTCATTCTGTATAATTTAAAATCTTTGTATCTCTTTATTTATTTTTACTTTTTATCTATTTTTTAAGTTCTATACATTTAACTTGAATAATAAAATATATATTGATTTAATTTTGAGTTTCTAATCCAGTTATTTGTTTTCCTACTTTTTTTCTATTTTTTTATTCTCTGCAGATAACACAAGATGAAATTAACTTTATGTTGCTTTTTTACAAAATTCTCATCATGAGCATTCTAATATAAGATGACCAAGTGTTCTGCAAAGATTTTTTTATTGCCTTTGGTGGTATGACAAACCCAACCTCACAAACTTTCTTCATTCACTTTTTAATTTTAATTAAATTTAATTAAGCCAATATTTACTAATCTTTCACTATTTCATTCAATAATAAGTTTAAAATTCTCAGTATGTACTAACCACCCTGCAAGTGAAAGGGATTGGAAATTAAAAAGCTCAAAAATGAAATAGTCCATACTCCTAAGGAAACTACTCTCTACTGGGGGAAAATAGTATATAAATAGATAAATCAGTATAAAGAGACATGATGACATAATAGTTAGAAAGCCATCCTTGAAGTCAGGAAGACAAGTAAAATCTTTGACATAGGTTGTCCTTATGCCCTTCAAAAGAAAGGTAACCAATGTGATCATGGGTGTGGGCAGACACCATTTTTCAGAGATATAGTTTTAATGCTAGCATCTTCCTTAGTTCAGGTTCATTGATAGCAAGAAATGAAGTGCATATAAATCATTGAAGATTTAACAAAAGATGTTTACTCTGCCCAAATGCAGAAAGAATATGCAACAAGGATATAATGGAAGTTAGCTTCTCTGGATGTTATCTCCCTCATCTCTATCTGGAAATGATATGATTACTAGGTATGGCAACTTGCATGGTCTTAGGTACCCACTAAGTCTAAGGGTCCCAGAATTCACATAGTTTGGATTTTATATGCCTCTAAATGACTGGGGAGCTATACTAGGAAGGTAGGGATCCACAAAGTTCTAGTGGGTCTTCCCCTTGTTGGCAGGGAGAGATTGAGGAACCTGCCTCAGAGAAACAGACTAATCATGTTGGGGGATGCTTTATCTTCTTTTGGTTAAAACCTCTCCCTGATTTGGGAGGGAGGGAAAATAGTTACACCTCTGAAATGTGGTTCTATCACAAAACTAAAGAAGAACAGACAAAAATGATTAGAACTCACAGCCTGAAGGAATAGGTGGCCAGGGAAGAGGGTAGGATATGTTTGAATTCTATAAAGTAATTAATAGGGTGGAGGGGAAGGAAAAATTAAGTCTTAGAATACTTCAGGGAGGAAGCGTCTTTTAAAGTTTGTGTACATTTAATATTTTTAAAATATATCTACTAAAATAACCATAGCTGTTTTGTAGGACAGATTTATGGAACAGATTTGGAGACAAAGAATCTGGGTTGAAATCTTGATTCTCATTTGAGCTTGGCTTTCACATCCTTCAGTCTCAGGTTTCTAAACAGAAAAGTGATGGTTTTAGATTCAATGATCTCTAAGTTCATCTCAGCTCTAAATCCTTTGCTCCTAGGACATTCTGCATCTCAAGCGGTATTATATATAGTCTGGGGATATGTCAGTTAAAATCATGTTTTTATAACAGTGGTTAGTGCTGATTTTTTCTTTTCTTTAAGTGAAGAATTTCAGAACTTCCAACTTTGTGAATTTACAAAAGTCAAGAGGGGGCTCTAGTGACCCAGAATTTTGGAGACCAAGTTTTGTAGCCAGTTTAGTACTGGTGCCTTGAGAATGTTCACATGACTTTTTAAACTCAGATTAGTGGAAGCCAAGGAGAGAATACATCTGGCATCTGGATATAAATTCGGTGATACCAATGCTATATAGGAACTGAGCAAAAAATGTGTCCTCCAAGTATTGATGAAAATGTTTGTTCTATCTAAATTATATTTGAAGTAAATACATTTTTAAAGATCTAGTTGATGTTAGAAGGGTGGGTAAGTGGCTGAGTGAATAGAGCACTGGACCTAGAATCAAGAAGACCTGAGTTCAAATTTGACCTTAGACACTTAGTTGTGTGCGCCCCTTGATAAGTCACTTAACTCTAAGTTTCCTTATCTGTAAAATGAGCTGGAGAAGGAAATGATGAACCACTCCAGTATCTTTGCCAAGAAAACCACAAATGGGATCATGATGAGTCAGATATGACTGAAAAACAACTGAACAACCAATTGACATTAGGATGTTAAAAGGATCTAGGGTGGGGAACTTAGAGAGGGACAACACAGGTAGTGGGGGCTTTATCTGATGGCAGTAAAGAAGTAACTCCCCAGAAGACCCCTGGAAGCAGGTATAATAGCCTGGCCTTGGAAGAGTGGCTCTCTATATTTGTATCCTAGGGCCTAGTAAATTACCTTTTACCATAGATGGTGTTTAATAATGCTTTTTGAGTTGACTTGAGTTGAACTGCTTCATAATGACTGAAACCCAATAATTGGCTGAGTCTCCATAGCATCACAAGGCAGACACAGCTGACTCAACAAAACATCTAGAGAAAATGGACTCTATTTTTTTCCCCTCTGACATTTTTGGCAGACTCATTTAACTAATGGTCTTCGTATCATGCTAACAGAATCCAGATAGCACCTTCCTCCAGATTATTCTATTCCTTTAATTATCCCTCAGCTTTCTTATTAAGAGAATGTGAGAATTTTCACTATCCTTTCCTTCCAATGTAGTTCACTGTTACATTTTGTATAGCATTGCTTTTCTCTTTATTTCAAGTACCTCTTACTGAAAATATTGATGAAGATTAAACTCAGGGCTAAATTCTAGAAGCATTTCATTCTCAGGAATTCATTTCTTGGATGTTAGAATAGAATGTTTACTCTGTAGTCTTTATCATACAAGAATTTACTTTAAACTAGTGTTGATTAGACACACACCAAGGTTTCAAATGTGCATGAATATAAATTCTATGCCTGAGAAAACATTGAAAAATTGTTTATGCACACACTTCAACCTGCTTGGGGCAAAGAAACCATCATTGTTTTCTCTTCTTCAGGCCCTCTATGTGGAGAAAACCTTGCAGAAATACATTTACACTTAACCATATACTTTCAGCTGTAGGGAGTGGGTTGGTGATGGCAGATGAGGAAGATATGGAGAAGGAAGGGGGGGGGGATGATCATTCTAACTTTTCCTCTGCATTAGAAGGTTCTTATAGCATCATGGCATTTTTAAGAACCTTAAAAAAAACAGCTGTTGGACAGTAACTTGTCTGCCTTCCAGACATGTTATATCCTAGATGATGCCCCTCTATGGGGGCTATAGAACTCAGGTTTTTAGTGGGAGTCTTCTCTGGCCAATAGGGAGAAAATATTGGAACTAGCTTTCTAAGTGAGGATGAGCCTCCTCATTCATGAAGGGGCAATGAAGGGGCAGAGAGAGAAGCCAATGGTGTAAGGGGTGGGGAGAAAGGGAGGGGTATATATGTATAGATATCTAGATATATATCTAAAATATCTCTAGATATATATTCAAGGAACTAGAGAACTGTTATTTTATTTGGTCCCAGAGAACAGAAGTGGCAGCAATGGGATGAAGTGTCAAAGAGCCAAATTTAGGTTAAATATTGGGAAAAAATCTCTCAACATTAGGGTTATCTGAAAATGGAATGATCTTCCATTTGCCTTGATTTGTATCACTAGGACATAGCATAGAGCTTGATGTAAAATAAGCACTCAATTAATGCTTTTTGACTGAAGACTCATTGCAAGGTCTTCAAGGAAATGTTGAAAGGATGACTACTTGTTGGTGATGCTGCAACTTGTTAACCTAGAGCCCATGAATTTTTTTTAAAAAAATATTTTATAAGTGCATTTCCACGTAATTAGTTTTTATGTAATTTTAAATGTTTTAAGTATTTAGCAAAATTGTTCTCAGAAGTACTCCAAAGGCTTTTTCAGACTGCCAAAGAGGGCTCTCTCTCTCTCTCTCTCTCTCTCTCTCTCTCTCTCTCTCTCTCTCTCTCTCTCACACACACACACACACACACACACACACACATTCCTCTTGTACCTACAATGTGGGGATACTTTTAGGTCAGTTATGGATCAAATGAGGTGACTTCTGTGATTTCTTCCAAATCTGAAATTCTGGAATTCCAAACATGACATAAAATAAAGGGATTTTGAGCTGGAAGGGACTTTTCAAATCATCTAGTTCAATTTTCCATGTTCTAATTGGGAATGCCAAGGTCCAAGGAGGAGTAATGACTTTTCCAATGTCACAATGTCTGAGTAGAGTCTGAATTTGAACCCATGTGTCTTTTGACTTCAAATCTAGTCTTCTTTGTACTATTCTATGCTGCAAGATGGGGCAATGATGGATCTGTGCAGCTCTGATCTATGGAGGATTAACTAGCTGTGGATATGATCTGAAATGATTTCATTACTGGCCAAATGGGAAATATGAAATTTATATTATTCTATTGATGAAGAACATTTATTTAGTCCCTTGAAGTTTGTAAAACTTCTTATAGGGAGGGTTTCATTTGAGCTTCCCAATAACTATTATATAGATACTCTGATGATTATTTCCCCCCTTTTTATAGTACTCAATTCAGTGAGATATAGGGATTTATTCCTAAATTACAAGTTTAATAGGCTTCAGAAGCTGTATTTGAACCCAGATATTCCTGATCCTAGAGGCAGCACTGAAGCTAGAGTCAGTTTTTGGCAGATTGGTACAGTGGAAAGAATTTAAATAAAAGATCTGTGTTCAAATGCTATTTCTGGAACATTACAGATTTGACAGGCTGTCACCTCTCTGGGTCTCAATTTCCATCTCTGAAAAATGAGGAGAGTGGACTTGATGCGTTTTGGAGTCCCTTCTAGCTATGATTCTTTGATTTAAGGCTTCTGTAACCTCCAAATAGGTTATGTGGGTAGGGGAATTATACTAACAACTAAGAATCAGATTTGTTGATAAGATTCCTAAGCTCCTGTCCCCAGGCAGAAAGCACCGATGGGGAGCCATGAAGGACAAGTAAACTTTTAGAAGAAAAAGGAGGGGGGATTTGGCAAATATCTGAAATGAAACATTGGCTTTTGCCAGGGGAAGGAATGTTGAGACTGCGTTGGGTCTTGCCTGGTGATAGGAAGATATGAATGGGAAGGTTACAATTAAAAAACACTAAGCATTTCTGGGAAGATGCACAAAGAGAAGAGGTGTGTCAGACTATAGGTTGCTGAAGTTACCTTTGGATTGCTTCACCTTTCTGTCTAGGGCTGATGAGATAAGCAAATATAACAAATTTCCTCAAGAACAAAGGAATCATCTTAAGAGCAATCATCTCTTACAAGGGCATTGTGCTTCACAGTTTTCACATTCCTGATTCCTAGCCCCATGTGGCAATTCAGAGAGGTTAAGAGACTTGCCCAAAATCATGTAGCAAATAAGGAGCAATTCAATAGTCAAATCTAGGTCTGATGGCTCAAAGTCGTACTCTTCCTGTTATATACCTGCTCCTCTTCTGAAGTGGAAAATCTGTTAAAGATTACAAGTGATTAAGTCAACCTAATGTCTCTGAGCTCCCTTTCTGCTCCAGATCTTTGATCCAATAACCAAGTTAAGTCCCTGAGCCCTGTCAGCAAGGGTCACATTTATACCGGACAGGACTTCATCGTGCCTCCCCTCCAGTTTCTTTTTATGTATTATATTCTCCCCTTAGATTGTAAATTCCTTGAAGGTAGTAACTGATACGTCTTTCTTTCTATGATCAGTGTTTGGCAGTGTCAAGCATATAGTAGACCCTTAATAAACATTTATTGACTCTCCCTACATATTGCTCATCTGGGTGATAATCATGGGTCGTAACAACTCACAGAACTTTATTATAAGTCCTTGAAGTAAGGAGTGCAAATGCTATTATCTTCATTTAGCTGAGGAGACCTGTCTCAGGGTTATATAAGCAGCAGTAGATTTTGAAGCTGGCATTTGAATCCACAGTTCTGATTCCCAGTCCAGAGAGCTCTTAGTATGGAGTCCACAGGTATGGTCCACAGAGTTTTTGGGGGGTGACTGTGAATTTGGATGAGAAAAAAACTTTATTTTTTCCTAACTTTTAGGAAGAATTTAACATCTCTTTCAATTATGAACATAGGCAGCAAACATTATCCTGAAGAGTCCATAGGTTCACAGTATACTAAAAAAGTTGAGACACAAAAGACAAAGAATTCTTGGACTACATGAAGTTCCCAGGGAACATGGACACAAAAACCTGCATATGCTATTATCAGTAATTGGGATAAAACTCTTTTTATAATAATCCTCTGTTTTCAGTGGTAAAAATGTGAATCTCCATAGTATATGTTTTTAAAAATGGTTGTTGAATAGAATATGCAGTATTTTATAAAAATATGGTTTGCCCTTTAAAAATGAAAACAAATATTTTAAAATCATTTCTAAATATAGTCCTTCCTTGTAACAAAAGAATAAAAATCAACAAATAATAAAGAAGGGGAAAAAAGTAGGTTAGTTAAATTAACCAATTTATTGACTGAATTGGAGAACATATTTAGTGCTCCCCACCAATAGTCCTCTTCTTCCCCAAAGAAGTTAGAGAATCCCATTTTCTTATCTCTTCTTCAGGACAAGCTTTGGGGATCATAGTCTTTTTTGGAAGAATCAAATTCAATCTCTCTCTGTTTTTCTATACAGTCATAGAATGTGGGATCTAGAATGGACTTGTTCCTAAGTCCCATGGTCCCATTTTATGCATTAAGGAACAAATACTCAGAGAGCAGGTGACTCTTCCAAGGTCAACCAGTATTAGAGCTGGCACCAGAAACCTGTTTTCTATAAACCAAATTCAGAACCATACGTAAGTACAATAGGGTTAGGCTTAAGTTGACTTTGTCCTGTCTGGGAGACACTGAGTTTAGGGCATGATTATAAGTTTGCCCTATAACTCTAATACACTATAGAACTTAGGATGGATAATTAATTCCATTGGGAAAGTATTTGCTCAGTAACTGGTATAAACTCTTTCTTTTACTTGCTTTGTTTCCCATTCCCTTCCCACATCTCATGATTGGATGCTTGAGGTTCTTTGTGTGTCCCCACTCCCTCAAAAGAGGACATAATTTGTGTTGCTCACCTTTTTTGTGGTTCATGGACACTTACCTGTGGTGGAAAAATTCCTAGTTGCTGTTCTAAGGACACTACATTGTTCCCATAATATAATGGATGAAAACAACCATTATGTGGCAAGCTCAAGTGGGGAAGACAAACTGGATCCTTCAGAAAAGACATTCTATCACCACATTGAAGCACATTTTAGAACATTGTAGCCTAGCTGAGAAATTCTGGAAACCAGTAGTAGCTAGGAAGTTTACCATGGTCATAACTGATGATGCCTTGGCTATTTGAGGGCACACATCAGTAACTCATTAGGCAAAGAATCAGAGCTATGAGTAGTCGTGAGGCAGCTTTTGGAAGCAGTAATGGGGGCCAAAAACAAAAATTGACTTCACATGAGTTTGGAAGACTCATGGGGTCATGCTGTAAATTAGAAAGTCATTCACTTTTCTGGTATCATGGACAACATTGTCAATCTGGTGAAGACTATGAACTATTTCTCAGAACAATATTTTAAATATATAAAATAAAATCCATAGGATCACTCGATATAAATTCAAAGCTATAGTTTTTCTCCCATCCAAGAACATGGGTCCACTAAAATCTAACCAAGAACCCCTTGGGGATCTGTGGACCTCAGGTTGAGGATCTCTGCTTTAGATGTTTGGTGACATCCCTATAATAGCCAGCACCCACATCAGAAGGCTATTTTCAAATATAAATTTGTATACAAGTTTATTTATTGAATATAAAAGTAAGCCTGTTGTTCATAATCTATATTTCAAAATGTGATAGAATAAAAATGTAAATCCTCATAAGAAATGAAGGACAATCTAAGGATGAACATTTACTGAGATGAATTCTGAGTTTCAATATTTGTTTTATTTCTTTTTTCTTTATAAAGTACTATATTCTCCAAAATCAATGACATGCAACTATGGAAAGTTTATGACAAAAATCTTGCTGTCACCTTAAATTACTACCATAAATTATTACCTCCTACATCGTCTTTTGCTCGCAATATGCAATTAATCAAGGAAACAGGTTATTCTTTCTAATTATGGCACTAGTTTTGAAATTCCTATTTTTGGTGTGAGAAGGAGTGTTGTAGATCTGGAAATGAAATATGAGTATGTGATAATGTGATGAAGCATTCTGTACTTTCCCTGGGGTACTTTGAAATGGAGCGCCTGCCCCAGCTCTGTGCCACTATCCCACTGGCCCTTTCTCTACTTCAAACATTGATAGCAGTGTCATATTTTCATATCTTCCAAAGTAAAGGATATTTGGAAGGGGGGGGAATAAAATTATCTAGTTCTGGACAGGACTCTTACCCATGGTGACATCTATACTTCATCAAAGGAGGTTAAGTCCCTTGCCAAAGGTCCCACAAATAGTGGCAGAGATGTGGCATTTGAAACAATGTGGCATGATGAATTGTACACTGGACTTGGAGTCAGCAAGACCTGATAGGTTCAAATCCTAATTCCAGCATTTACTATGTGACCCTGAGTGATTCACTTAACCCCTCTATGCTTGGGTATCTTTATCTGCAAGATGAAAGCATTAGATTTATGGTCTCTAAAGTTAACTGTATAGAATATAACTATATAGAATCTATGATTCTATGAAAATAAGACTCTTAACAGTCACAATGCTAGAAAGTGTCAAAACCAGAAATAGGCCTTCTGACTGAAGCTCTCACATTATTATCACTACATCATTCTCTTCTCCCAGAACTGGTCAGGTATGTAACTATCCAAAGTTCCTCTTCAGTTGGAGTTCTCCTTGCTCCTCTAGTTCATACTGATGCTCTAAATTTTTAACCTTTTTTTTCTTTTCTTTTCTTGAGCCTCTTCAAATGTAGAGCCAATCAAATTTCCCCTAGCTTACAGTTGAAACATTGAGGAATTTCCCTTTGGGTGAGATCTAGAATGCTTGCCCTTAGTTGAACTACTACCTCACTCTCAATAGAAGTTCTTTATTCCAGATTGTCTGATCTATACTATCCTAAGTAGAATTTCCCTGATTTCTTTTTTTTAGGGTTTTTTTTTTTGGCAAGGCAAACGGGGTTAAGTGGCTTGCTCAAGGCCATCCAGCTAGGTAATTATTAAGTGTCTGAGACCAGATTTGAACCCAGGTACTCCTGACTCCAGGGCCGGTGCTTTATTCACTATGCCACCTAGCCGCCCCTCCCTGATTTCTTTTTGCTAAAATTTAGATAAATGGGTTTCCTGGATAAAAAATAAAATAAGAAGGAGGTTTTGTATAAGTAGAAAATCAATTTCTGCTTTCAATACAATTTGGGAAGCATCTATTAAGCACCTGTTATTTGGAAGACATTAGGAAAGTAAAGACAAAAAATGAAATCTACTGCCCTAAAGAAAATGGTCTTAAAGCTGGCTCTTGTGGACTTGAGAATATTTTCAGTATGAGTATTTATACTGGGGAAATTGGCAAGTCCTACAAATCAAGGTTTCATTTACTGTTTTGTTAATTTATAGACTAAGGAAATAATAGATAAAATGTTAATAAAGCAGATGAAATTTAAAAATGTGCCATTGGGTGAATTTTTTTTTTTGAGAACTGGTTTTTAAATATTTACCAGCAAATCCCTTTCTCGGGGAGGAATGCAGCATATGCATGCAAAAACGAAGTATATACAAAGTAATATAAAATAGTTCCAAGAGTTAAAAAAAAAAAGATAACTTTTACCAAATTATTAGCTGCCATGGGAGGAGGAAGGAGAGAGAGTGGTAGTAAAATGTGGAACTCATAAACTTGCAAATAGATGAATATTGAAAACCTTTGCATGCAATCGGGGGGGGGGATGTTTTCTTTCTTCTCTGTTGACTGAAGCCACATTACATAAATAAGTGAATGAATAAAAAATTGTGATCATCTCTTAACTAATCACACCTAACTTTTATCTCATCCTCTCCAGTGCTGTTCCTTGAAAACAGTTGTTTCCAAGTGTTGTTCTATAACACCATTTTGTCCATGGTACACTCCTTGAAAATCCTTCAGTAGTTTTTCCCATTGCTGAACAGTGTAAGATCCATGCTTATCTGAGTTTAAAACCTGCTTTAGGGTATGACCACTTGCTGTTAATTGAGTAGCTTGGTGGTCCAGTGGATAGAGTGCAATAGTTCTTGGAATCAGGAACACTTACTAGCTATGTGACATGGATCAAGTCACTTAACTGTTTGCCTGCCTCAGTTTCCTTACCTGCAACCAATACCTATTTCCTATAGTATCTATTTGATTTTTGTGAGAAAGGAATGAAGGTATTTTGAAGACTTTAAAATGCTATTCTTATTGAGCATATTGATGATTTAGATAAACCATAAATGGCATGCTAATTACATTTACGGATGATAAAAAGTTGGAAAGGGATTAGCTAATATATTAGATGATAGAATCAGGATTCACTAAAGATCTTGATAAGTTAGAAAATTGGGTTGATTATAACAATATAAAATTTAATATTTACATTAAATTGTGATATAAGATGGGGAAATATAGTTTGATTATTTCTGAAAAAAAATAGTTTTGTTGCACTACAAGCACAATAGGGGACTACATGGTAGCAATAGACTTGGAATCTGGAAGATTCTTCTTCCTGAGTTCAAATCTGGCCTTAGACATTATATAACTTCGTGAACCTCTGCATATCATTGAATCCTATTTATCTGAATTCTTTCATCTGTAAAAATAAACTGAAGAAGAAAATGGCAAATCCTTTAGTATCTCTGTCAAGGAAACCCCAAAGGGGAACATGAAGAATTGGACAAATTGAAATAACTGAACAACAACAAGCTTAATGTGAATCAACAGTATGATAAGTGGCCAAAAAAACCCCAGTTTGATCTTGAGCTACATAGAGAACCATAACTTCTAGAGAAAAAGAGGCTATAATTCTTTTATATTGTACCCTGGTCAGGCCACATTTAGAGTATTGTGCTCAATAATTGGTGTCAGAGTTTATTTAAAAAGAACATTGATAAGAGAAGGTACAGTGAAGGGCAATTATATAGGTGAAGGGCCAAATTTTCACATTATATCAGGAATGTCTAAAGAAACTGGGTATATTTAATCCAGAGAAGAGATAGTTTGAGGGGAGCACAGTAGTTATCTTCAGGTACTTGAAAGATTGTCATGTGGAATACCACTTTTATTTATTATATTTGACCTCAGGAATTAGAAGTAGAAACAATGTGTGAATGTGACAAAGAGGCAAACTTCCTGACAATTAGAACTATCTAAAAGCACATAATGGGAGGTTAATAAATGTTTGTTGAGTAATTTGTTGATTAATTGATATTCCTTTGGGGAATTTTTAAGCAAAAGTTGAGTGAATTTTAGTGGGGACTTTTTTTTTTCAGATATGGTTTAGATCAAGTGGGCTTCGAAATATTTTCCAAGTTTAAAATTGTGTGATTCTTTAGTCCCATCCTCCTCAAAACCTTCTTTCATTTTTTCCCATTATTCCCTTGGATAATAGTGCAACCAAATAGGTCTCCCCATTATTGCTGAGACTCACTGTATTTTTCTACCATCTTAACTCGTCCCATCCCTCCACCATTTAATTATTTTAATTGTATTTTTTCAATTAACAAACATTTATTTATTTTCTTTATCACCAGCATTAGAAAAAAAAAGAAAAGAGAAAAGAAAAAGCCAAGCATTTGTAACAAATATGCATAATCAAACAAAACAATTTTCTGCATTGACCATATTCAAAATGTATGTCTTATTCCCCAACTGATTGTATCTTTCCTTCAAGGCTCAGTCCTTTCCTTCATGCAACCTTGCCCTACTTCCTTGATCCTCAGAAATTCTTTCATTTCCTGAACTCTTGTACCCCTCATTTGCTACATTCCATGCTACCTTGTATTGTTATTTATCTGTTTGGGATAGCAGAGAGTGTTGGCCTTGGAATTAAAAAAACTGAGTTGGGCCCTTGGTCTGAGAATACTGTGAGACCTCATCAGTAAAGTGGTCATGATGATACTTAAACTGCCTTCTAGGTGGTTTATAGTGAGGAAACTGCAGTAGAAATGTATTATTAACTTTATGAACCAATTAACTAAAATGGATCCTGGAAAGATCTGTAATTTTATTAAGGCAGACTCTTATTCCTTTCACCTTAGGTCTTAGTAGTGAGACCTTAAGAGTTGCTGCTACTGAAAATCCCTGACCCTAAGTTCAAACTGGTAATAGGTTTCTCTGAATCAACCTAGGTTATTCCTTGGCCAAAAGGCAAGTGATCAGTTATTGGGTCCACGTTTGAAACCTTCAGAGTTTAATAGTTTCTATCTTATACTTTACTAGAAGAATCTAGTGCCACCTATGATGAATATATAAAATACATATAATTACAGTACATATAAAACATATAGCATATAATAATAATAATAATAACAATAATTATAACCTGCCCTATCACTCCAACTAGACTATAAACTCTTCAAGCTTATTTTTATATTTGTATTTTTGAGCCAGACAGTATTTTATCTGGTACAAAGTGGATGCTTATAAAATTTACTGAATGACTGAGTGAGTGAAGGAAAAATTATATTCTACAGCTCCATGTGGATATCCCAGGACATGGAAAGTACTATTATTTTATTTTTTTAATCAGATTTATGATTTAATCTGTGTGGGGCTGTTCCATAAGGAAACTGTTCACTGATGCAGCTAGGTCCTCCTTCTGAAACATAGAGTCTTAGAGGGAAAAAACTCAATAAAAGCATATTAATATTAATAATGGTGATGTGAAAGCTCCAAACCTCTTTTCGTGGATAAGTAGATTATGAACAGTAAAATGACTCTTTTGGAGTTTGAAGGAGTGCTCATGCTTAGCATTATTTTTCCCCATGACCTGTCCAAGTATAACCATAATCTGAAGCAACTACAACCACACATTGAGTGTATGTGTACTGGTAAGTACTTGCACATATGTGCTATCAAAGTATTATTAAATAATAATAATAATAGAAATTATTATTATTATAATTATAGTTATGCAGATACTTCAGTATACCTCAAAATCTCCTGTATCCATGTGGGCATTCCCTCCAAAGATGCAGATTGTAGCCTATTCCTATCTGTCCATTTTGTGTAACTCTTATCCATGTCTTCCCATAAATTCATCATGGGAGACCCACCCAATGTTTTTAGATCACCTGACATCAGTGAATGCCAATGGAGCATGTGGGCTTTCCATCTGTTATTTTTTGTTCTTGCCATATGATTGCCCACCTTCCTTTGCAATCTGATATTGCCATGATGTCATCTTGTATGTGATTTCTACATTCTGCTTCCCTGGAAATGTGTAGTTTATTCACTCTTCCTTTGTGGATATCAAGACTTCAGGCACCGTGAAGTTGATGAACTCCATCTCAACTTGGAAGCAAAAGGGAAATTCAAGGGTGGGGGTGGTAGGGAGAAAATATATTTTCATTTTGTATTTATTTGAATACCTTTAATTAATGCAAAGTAGAATCTGGTTGTAAGAATATAAGTAGCACAACACAGATGGTAATTGACTCTTTTATTTTATTTTTTCCTTTCAACTAGTATCTTCTCTGATATAGTGGGTTAGAAAATAGAATATTGAACCTGGGGTCAAGAGGACCTAAGTAAGAAACCGAAATGACTGGTTTTGGATTCAAGAAGACCTTTGAGGCCACTAAGCCAGACCACTTAACCTTCCTGAATTTCAGGCAGTTTCTTAGAACTTATCTCTTAAGTCTCAGAGGGGTTGTACTTTTTGTTGATATGGAGTTTCCTATACTAAGGATTTCATGGCTATTTCATAGATATACTTCATTATTATTTATATTTATATATATGTATACATGAAGCACAATATAGAGGTGAATTATATTGTAATTTGTTTAATTATTATCAGTAGTCAACCTGTAAACTGCAGTCTTACTGTGAGCAAATTTATCTAAAAAATGATGGGGGTGGGTAGAGTGCTGCATGGGATTCTGCCCACATTGACACAATGTAGGGCACCCCCCCTCACATCCCCAATGATATCTTGGTATTGCTTCTTTGTTTCCCTACATGATACACCAGAAATGTCATATTAATATCAAGTCGGCTGCTGAGAAAGTTCGCACCACAGACAGAAAGCTGTTCCAGCAATGGAGGAGCTGAACCGTTAGGCTAATTTGCTGACAGATTTTGCATGATAACATTCCAACCAAATGCTAATCGTTGCCTGAATCACTGAAATCTATCATTTGGCTAAGGTTTGTTGCAGAGAGGAACATTTTCATAGTACTGCATAGATAATGACTTCTCAAGAACAAGTTAACTCCAATTCATGACTGTGCATATATGTGATGGGAGAAAGGGAAAGGGGAGAGATGGAGGGAGATAGAGGAAGAGAGGAAATAAGGAAGAATTGAGAGAGAGAGAGACAGAGACAGAGAGACAGAGACAGAGAGAGAGACAGAGACAGAGAGACAGAGACAGAGAGAGACAGAGAGAGAGAGAAACAGAGAGACAGAGACAGAGAGACAGAGAGAAGAAGAAAAAGAAGAAGAAGAAGGAGGAGGAGGAGGAGGAGGAGGAGGAAAGAAAGGGGAGAGGTGGGAGAGGAGGAAGAAAGAGGAAGGGAGATAGAATGTAATCATGACTTTGAGAATCACAGATTTAGAGAAGGGACCTTCAAAACCATCTAAAACAATCTTTTATTTAACAGATGAAGAACTTGATACCCAGGAAGTTGTGAATTGCCAGTCAAAGGTCACTCAAGGGCATACTGAGTAACAGCTGTGATTTGAACCCACAGCTTTTTCTGGATTTTTGCATTTTTCTGTTATGGGATGAACTAGGTTGAGGAGATTAGGTTAGGCAGAGGTAGCTACCTATTCTTCCTTTTACAGGCAAAAACAGCTCTGCAGATCCCATTAATTGCAATTATGGAATGTGTCTGTGAAAATAGACCATTTAGGTCTGTGTTTGATGGAAATAATGTAGAAGACTGAAACTTCCAAAACCACAGATTTTAACTCATTAGCAACTACTACTGAAATCCAGATGCTAGAAAACACTCTTTGTCATCCTTATTTAACTGTTCAAGCACAGAAAGGTTTTCCAATTTTGAGACTCAAGTTGTTCTACCTCTAAATTGTGCATCTCAGTTTGATTTATTCTGGATGCAAATAGCAAATACCCAGGCACTATTTGATTAAATTTGAAAATTAATCTAGTTCAAAAAGAAATTAAAGTCTTTGTAAAGCTCTGATCACTTAGCCTGGTTGGAAGATTTTTGATAGTTGTGTCTTTGCCCTTCTGCCCAGCCTCCTATAAATCAATATGCTCCTTTCTAATTCTGAAGGCAAAATATTTAATATGATTATATTTTTGCTTTTAAGCATGTTTAAAAGATTTCTTGTATTTCTATCAATAAATGAAATTAAGTGACATTGGAATCAGGAAGAGCAAGATTCAGGTTCCACCTCAGATACATGTAAGTTGTATGGCTCTGGGCAGGTCACTTAACTTTTCAGAGCTTCCAGGAATCTTCTAAGATCATAAGTTGCAGAACACCTGGTAATGTGCATGAGAAGAGGTAGTTTTCCTCATCTCATGTTCTCATTATTGATATCAAGATCATGGATGTCAAGGGGAGATGGGCAAATGATTAATCAAGATCACCTCAAACATACCATCCCAGATATGTGCTCTACTATTGTGAATGATGGATGCTCAAACACCTTAAATGTTTTAACCAGTCTCTCTAATATATGCTGGTCCAATGGTCAAAATATTTTTCTGCAATACCTTGTGTTTTTGCCATTGTAGACTACTCATTGTTCTTGATAGTCCAACCTTGTTTAACTTGGGTGATATTTTGTGGCAACTAGATGGCACAGTTAATATATCACTGGGCTTGGAGTTAGAAGAATGGAAGTTGAAATCTGGCCTCAGACACTTCAATCTTACTAGCTGTGTGACCTTGGGCAAGTCACTTAACCCTGATCCATATCTGGTCACTGGACTCAAATGGCTCTGCAGGAGAAAATGAGACTGGTGACTTAGCACAGCAACTCTTCATTTAAATCCTGTTCATGTGCTTGTTATGGCATCACCTTCTGCATGACATGGTCTTCTCCAAGAATGAAGAACAAACATCACTTTGTGAATGCATTATAGGATCATAGGAGTCTTAGAATTCCCCTGTTTTACAGATTAGGAAATTGAGTCCTTATGAAACTTGCACAAGGTCACAAAGGTGGTAAGCAGCACTGTGGGGTTTTTGAACTCCAACCCTTTAATTCCAAACCCAGTTGAGTTTCCATTAAACTGTGTTTTTATCCACCTTGATTTTCTTCCTTTATGTCTAATTGTTACTTTTATGTTCCTTCCTTGGTTTATCTTCATTCTCCTGCTCCCAAAGTGATTGTCCCTTCCAAGGAGTGATCCTTTCTCTTTCTCTACTTCTTTCTTGTGGCATCCACTCTTGTCTCATCCACTCTTCTGGCTTCAATGATAACTTCTATGTAGATTTATAACTCCAGCTCAGTTTTGCTATTGAGAAACATTTATACTCCTAAGTTCTTGCTGGACATTGATCCCTTGAACACCTACCACTCTGTCAATAATTCAACATAGCCTAAACCACATTCATCTTCATCCCTATAAAAGTTGTATCTCTTCCAACTATTTATGGCATTGTCCTATTTTTTTGGCTCAAAATTTGAGTCATATTTGTTACTTCTCTCTCTTTCACCTTTATAATTAATTAATTGCCAAGTGTTATGGAATATATCTTCCCAGCATCTCTTGCTTATATCATCATCTTTTGACTCACACAACTATCATTATAGTTCTTATCACTTCTTGTCTGTCCGCTGACTATTGTGACACTATTTACATGTTATTATAACACATAATACTATTATATTGGTGTTTGTGCCTCTAGACCTTCCCCCTCTACAATCTATCCTTCACACAGCTGCCCAAATCTTAATGCAAAAAGATCTGTTCATGTACAAAACCCTCAAGATTAGTTTATATTTCCTATAAAATAAACTTCTATGTCATCCTTCACTAGCTTAAACCTCAGACTAATTAAATCTCATTCTCCTTCATCTATTCTTATGTTCTGGAAAAAAGAAGCTATGAGTTAGTTGTCTTGACCTACTGTCTTCCATGACCATGTCTTCATGCAAGTCATCCTCTTGTGCTTTGGAATACATTCCTTCCTCAATGCTGCTTATTGAAATATAGCTCTTTACTCTAGATGCATTTCAGGTGCCACCTCTTTCAAGCAGCCTTCTCTGTTCCCTCCAATTCAAAATGAGGCACCTTGCACTGTCTTTCTAGTTTCTCTTTATGTATTGTCTTCCCTCAGAATGAAAGGTCCTTGAGGGAAAGGAATTCCTTGCTTGCTTGTTTTTGTATCTCCCTTACTTAACACAGTGCCAAATATATAGTAAGACCTTTTCTCCTTTCCTTTCCTTTTCCTTCCTCTCCCTCCCTCCCTCCCTCCCTTCCTTCCTTCCTTCCTTCCTTCCTTCCTTCCTTCCTTCCTTCCTTCCTTCCTTCCTTCCTTCCTTCCTTCTATTTTTATGGTATTTTGTTTATTTCTCTCTCTTTTGCCCCATCTTTAACTGTGTGTCTGCTATTTCTTTCATAGTGGAATGTAAGCTTACTTGAATAATTAGCACAAAGTCTAGCACATCATAGATGCTCATTAAATGTTTATTGACTATTGACTGAAATGATCATCCAGTTTTATTATTAATTATATCACATCACCTTCTAGTGTAAATAAGAAGAATTTGCTTAAAATAGCAAGTATTTCAATATCAACAAAATATCTCATTAGTTCACTCTTTTGATGGCGTGGCCCCAAGCAAATCAAATCGCTTCCAACCCTGACCCCTCCAGAGATGGAAAGCTGGTGAATGAAATTCATCTGCTAAATGTAAGTAAGTATGAAACAATAGGATAACAATGGTCCTCGTTTTGATGTCTCAGTCACTGAGTCACTGGAATTGTTTTCCATGTGGATTCTGGAGAATTCAGGAGTTGATTCCTTGCTCTTTTACTGAGATGATATCTGCCTAGGTAGGGCCTGGAAGGGTTCAACTAATAAAGGCAATGGGACAAAATACTTTTATCTTCTTTGCCAGGGCAAAAGAAAAAATTTCTTAAATGTCAACAAACTGCAATGAGGAAACTCTTCCATGTAACCATTATCTTGTCCCTGCATTCCCTTGTCTAGAACTTCACTTTCTTTTGACAGCAGCTCCCAGGGGCAACCTTCCTGAAAGACTGAAGTGAAGATCTCACAGGATTGCCAGTGTTTCACCATCTCTGCGGTAGCAGAGGCTCAGAAAGAATATCAATAATTATCATATTCTGTCAGAGTGAGATGCAGCCCAGGAATAGTCAGACCATAGCAGCATAGTCCTCTTTTCCCATCTCCCTCTCTTCTCAATCTTCTTTTAGAAAATTCCATAGTTTTGCAATTCTATATGCATGTGTATCTCTTGAACTGGAGGCCACATTGTGGCTATATCATCAGTTGTTATCCTCCTCACAAATATTTGCTGAACTCAATGACAATTTCTATTATTATACATATCCTGATTTATTAGTTTTTGGATGAATCACCATAGCACTCAATTAATTAAATTTAAAAAATATCTTCCAAAATACCTACACATTCCTTGAAGCTGATCGTTCTTGTCCTCATTATTTGCATATTCTAAATAAAACTTTGTTATTGAAATATGGATTGTACAAAGACCTTGAAAGAAGGGCAAATGGTTCTTCATTCTTCTAGTTGGAGATCTACCTAAAATAGTTGCCTGTCTTTTCCCTAAAAATCTTTAGAGCAAGAGATTGCAGAATCACCTTGGGTAAATAATTTCTTTGTTATCCAAGCAGTGCTTTAGGTGTGGAGTGAGGTGGGCAGCAGTGAAGATTGTGATGGTTTGGAAATGAAATGTTCTGAGTTTAAAATATTGATTTTGATGCTTATTATTTCTGTGAATTTTTGAAGTATCTTAATCTCTTTGGACCTCAGTTTATTCATTTGTAAAATGATTAGATGTTCAGGGTTCCTTCCAACACAATATCCTGCATCCTAATCATTCCTAAGATAAAATTATACCTATTTTTCCTATCCTTGATTTAAAGTCTGACTTTTATATGTCATATGATTCATGTAGCATACTTTTTAAATTTTCTGCATTATTGAGATGAGAAGGTAGAGAAGAACAGGGACCAATGGTATAGATATTCCACAAATCCCATTTAGACTTCAAGTTTTAAAATTGCCCTTTGGTGAAGGTGATGATGACAATAGAGTCGCATAGAACTGTCCAAGAATAGAATAGGATGCCTTGGAAGGAAGATGCTTCTTTCTCACTGGACCTCATCAGTCAAGCATAGATGACCACCTGTTGGGGATGTTGTGGAGATATTTTCAGAGAGAGGATGGGCAAAATAACCTCTGAGATTCTTTGATTCTGGGAGTTTCCTTAAGACAGAGAAGAATTGGGAGAATGTGAACTTGTGACTACAATTCTTCAATGGATAGATTCATCATTTCATTCTCTGATAACACTATGCAACTCAGTGGTGATTGTGACATTCTCCAGAAGACAAATGATAAAGACTATTTATTAAGAGCTATGGCATAGGGGCATCTAGGTGGCCCAGTGGATAGAGCAACAGTCCTGGAGTCAGGAGTACCTGCATTCAAATCTGGCCTCAGACACATAATAATTATCTAGCTGTGTGGCCTTGGGCAAGCCACTTAACCCCAGTGCCTTGCAAAAACCTTAAAAAAAAGCTATAGCATATAAGGTCAATCATAGAACTAAACTGAAGTGGGGGGGGTTGAAGATTCCATTTTATTTATGGTCTATCCCACCTCTTCATCCATAAGCACAAATCATTATGTTTGACTTATTATCATAATAAATATGATAGTGATATATACTTATATTCATAAAACTTTTATCTTTTTGACTTACAGAGATATCCTTTCCAATTGCTTGATAACCACTTTTTTTGTAAATTTTGTGTGTTCATGTTGTTAATACATGTACATTATGCATATTTTTGAGAGTACCCACTATAGTTCAATGGTAAGTTTGCTAGTTTAAACTTAAAATACAATGAGTTCACAATTAAAATTTCTTCAAGAGATTTCTTTGTTTTTTTTGCAATAAAAAGTGCAATACTCAATTCAGTTTATTTCAACAGACATATATGAGGTAGTCATTATACTGAAATTTTGGAGGTATTCACAATTAAGTTTGCTAGTTGATACTAGAATAGAGTTTACAATTAAGTTTAATAAAAGAAGTTTGTTATTTTGTAAAAAAATAATGCTTTATTCAATTCAATAAATTCAGTAAGCATATATTATTCAACTATTTTGGAGGGATAGGACTAGGCCCATGATTTCATAGCAATAAAGAACTCCTGGCAGAGGAAACTCCCTCTACCAATGCAATTCATCATCTTCATTACAATTTATTGTCTTAGTTGTCTAGAGTACTGTCATGTAAAATGATCAATTCACAAAGCCAGACTTGGTCACAGGTTTCTCTAATTTTAGGGAATTCTCCCTGTTCGCTAGACCTGATAGTTCTTTAAAGGAATCTTAAATACCTACCAGATTAATGGATCTATTATTTCATTAATACTTATACTCTGTTCTCTTGTTCAGATTTCAAGTAATATTCCCATCAATGACCCCTCATAAATCCTCCATAGGGGATTCATTCAATGTACTGTTAGAAGAATATGCATATTGATGAGATAACAAATTCAACAGAATATCAAATGAAGGTCCTATATTACCAATTACCTATTGGTATTTATGTGTTCATAGGTATTTCAAATTCAATATGTCAAGAACTGAACCTTTCCTCCAAACCTTTTCCTCTTTCAAATTTCTTTATATCTTTTGAAGGAACAGTCATCTTTCCATCCTCCCAGGTTTATAATCTTGGCTTTATTCTCAACTCCTCACTCTATCTCACCTTTTAAATCAGATCAATTGCCAAATATTGCCATTTCTACCTTTGAAACTCCTTACATCTGACTTCTTTCTCCTTACAAGTCTACCACATCATTATAGTCCCTCATCACCTTTCACCTAGATTATTGTGATAGTCTCCTAATTGGTCCCTCATCTCAAATCTCTCCCTATTCTAATCTATATTGTATGCCACTACTACCTCCCATTCAATAAACTCCAATGGCTCCAATATTCCCTAATTAATAAATAAACTATAAACTCCTCCATTTACCTTTTAAAGCCCTTCACAACTTTGTTCCAACTTATCTTTTTACTTCATTGTACCTTACTTCCTCCCCTCTGCTATGTAACCAAACTGACCTTCTTTCTGTTTCTAATATGACTAGAATGCACTCCTCTCCTCTACCTCCTTCTCTTCATTCAAGCTGTAGTTCAAATACTAGGGCAGCTAGATTATGCAATGCATAGAGCACTGGTCTTGGAGTTAGGAGGATAGGAGTTCGAATCCAACCTCAGACACTTACCACTTAAGTGACGTTGGGCATGTCACTTAACCCAGACTACCTCACATCCAGAGACGTCTCCAGTCATCCTGATTCATATCTGGCCATTGGGCTCAGATGGTTCTGGAGGAGAAAGTGAGACTGGAGATTTAGCACAGCCCCCCTCACTCAAATCCAATTCATGTGCTTGTCATGGCATCATCTCCCTGATGTTGTGGTCTTCTTCAAGAACAAAGGAAAAAAAAAACAACAACAAAGCTCAAACTTTCCATGTGAAGTTTTTTTTTCCTTCTCTGCTGACTCCCTCCTGAACGACCACTTTGTACATGACTACTATTTATTATCTTTATATTTATTCTCTTTGTTCTTACATATGTACCAGTTCTCCCTTTTCCTCCCAATTTAATATAGATTTTGAGAGAGTAGAGACAGTTTCATTTTTTGTATTTATAGTCCCAGAATCTAGCACAGTGGTTGGTATACAGTAGATGACTGATCAATGCTTGTTGATTGATTGATTAATTGATCAGACAGGGAGAATAAGAACCATTGTCACAAAAGCTAAAGTGTGTGGGGGGAGTTATGCAGGTAGAGAGTTGGATCAACTGTCAAAATTTTGAAGAGAGAGGTCTAGCAAGAAGAGCAATGAAAAAAGTCATCAGACAGCAACTAAGAGGTTATTGGTAACTTTGGAGAGAATAGTTTCTGTCAAGTGGCAGGTTCAGAAGTCAGACTTCAAGGGGTTGAGGAGTGAGTGAAAGATTCAAAAACTGAATAATTACCTAGCTGTGTGGCCTTGGGCAAGCCACTTAACCCCATTTGCCTTGCAAAGTCCTAAAAAAAAGATTCAAAAACTGTATTATACTGATGACTCATTAATATAAAAATATTACAAATGAAACCAAGGCAAATTAGATAAAAGGAAGATTATTGAATTTATGTAGTTACTGCCTATTCTAGGTTTCACTTTCTAAGGAAAGTGGCAATGAAAGTAAATGTCAATACAGTATTGCCTAAATACTTTTAATAATGGAAAAATACATAGATCTAAACTGAAAATAAACATTAGCTCATTCATTCATCATCTAAAAACTATTTTAAGGGTTTTTTTGTCTTTATGTACAAAGCACGGTCCTGGGGGAGTTACAAATCTTTAAATATTTTTTTATTTACTCCTCATAGAGTTTGCCTCTAGTTGTGGGAATCTAACATATAAACAAACATAAAGCAACACATGATCAATATTTGATACATACATAATAGCAGTAGAACAGAAGAGAATATAGTTAATAAAGTGCTATTGAAAAATTAAAAATCAGTTCCAAGGTGATGGGATTAGTGTCAACAGATGCAAAGAGGTCAAGCAAGATGGAAACTGAGAAAAATCCATTCAAGTTACCAATTAAGAGTTTATTGGCAACTTTAGCATTTGAACATGATCTTTAATGATAATTAGTATTTTAAGGACTTGAGAAGGGGCAGGTATTCCAAGCAGAGGGAATTATATGAGCAAAGATACATCACCAGTGGGAAAACTCAGTACATGTTCAAAGGATAGCTAGGACATATAGAAGGATAGGTATAAAATAAGACTGGAAAAATAGTGAGACATAGAACTAAATAGTTCAGGAACTATAGGTTTTTTGTTTTGTTTTCTTTCTTTTTTTTTAGTTGGAAATAGGGAGCCATCATTTTGAGGAAATGAGACATATGATAAGAGAATGCTCACCTGCCAACTCAGCCTTAAGTTTGGCTGGCAACAGCTTGGGGAGATTTACATCTTTGAGTTGGCTAAGGGAGTTATTTGGAATGTAAAGATAATTAGGGACTATATGGGATGCCTTGCCGTCTGAATAAGTGGAGGCTACTTCAATTTTCAAAAGATGATTTATAGTCATTTTATCTAAGCCTAGATTTGGTGATGGAGATTCAAAAATGGAATGGTAGGTCCTGGGCAAACCTTTCTAAAAACTAGTAGCTGGCAGTAATTGTCAAATGGAATAGCAACCATGAGAAGCAATACCTCATCTGGCCTTGTATCTCTACAGCTGTGACACAGGGAGATCAGTGTCTCCTCTAGAGGACACTCTAAAAACCTTCCCTTTGGTGCCAGAGACCTTGCATGGCTACAGAGAAAGATTTGTTCTAGCTGGCTGTCTGCAACAAGACCATCCTCCTTAGAAGACATTCAGGCATTCATTGCATCATAAAAGTTTGACATATTGCTTTCATATAGCAAAGACAAAAAAAAATGAATTCTAGTCCAATTCAGAGATAGCCTAGAATAAGAAGAGAGAACTGGTTTCTGGATTGAAAAGATGCAGTTTTAAGATTGGCCTTCCAAACAGGTTGTATAACCAACTCAAGTCACTTAAACTTTCAGTACCCAAAACAACTCTAAATTTCACAGAGCACTTGGTAAAAATTTATCCATTGAAGGTTCCAAACAGCCATGAGATATCATAGATCTACCATACCCCTAAATCAATTATAATATGATTGCACAAAGTCTCTGGTAGTAGATCTAGGATTCTCTGTAAACTGGTAAGAAGTTATTAAATGTTTGAACTATCTAAGATATTTAGGATGATTTGATCTAATCCTCTTATATTACATATGTGGAAATTGAGTCTCAGAGAAGTGGCTCATTTAATATTGAACAGATGTCATTATTAGGATTTAAAACTGAAATATGCTGATTCCAAAGTCTAGCATTCTTTCATGATGCTGTATTTCCTCTAAGTATCAAATGCAACAGCATTGTAGTCTCCATACTAAAAGTTCATTTAATGCATTCAAATTAAATTTTATATAAGTGGATCTTGCAGGAGCGCTGGCATAAAAGATATCATCAAATAAATTTATGACTGATAAAAAACAGTCTACTTATGTGACAAGAAGGAGGCACAACAAAAGACAATACCTGTGTTCCCCCAGCATCCTTATGAAATCAAGAGAACAGGAAGATGGCCCTCTTCATGTTGAATGGATCCCCATGTGACAGATCCATGAGAAGAGATAGAAAAAAGTTGTCCAGAAGGGGCAGGCAGGCATGGGTGTGATTCCATTTATTGGAAGGGATCTCTCATATTTATTGAATTATTCAATGATCTTTCCCCCAAATTTATTCATATTTTATTTTTTCTGATTAAAACCTACATATGACATTGGAAGTCTTATACTTCTGCTGTTTGGGATTTATTCCCAACTAGAAATAAGCATTGACATTACTACTTTTGTAATTTTAACATGAAGCAATTTTTTAAAAAAGTAATTTTTCATCTTTAGCACTGAAAATTTTAGTTTTAAAATAGATGATTGATTGAAAAGTGAAAAAAAGAAAAGAAATCTAGGCGAAAAGCTCTGGGAACATAATAACCTGTGTTAATATGTTGACGTTTCTCTTTTCCCACTGTTTGGCTAACTTATTTTAGCAATCTCCCTTTACCATACTCATGGTATAGGCCTGTGGAAATGAAGTGATGACTTTCCTTTCCCTCTCTAGGACCTTGCTTAACCATAGTACAGCACAGAGCTAGAGAATGGAAACTGTGTGGGGATGGTTTCCTTCAACAAATGAGGTAGACCAAATGATTGACCTCAAACCTTGTTTCCTGCCCTGGCTCATTCTTCTGATGGAGATGACTTCAGCAAATCTCTAGACCTCATTATAACCATCAATCTAAAGCTGATGTTAATGTATTATTCCATACCTCCAAATCCACTGCCCACCCAGATTGTAGTGGGAAGGTAATTGATGTCTTTCCATTTGTAGGGTTTTAAAGGATGAAGTAAAACAGGGATTTGAGTATGTGTGGGAGTCAGACATTTATATTTTTGTGAATATTTGTCTACATGGTTGCTCTGGAAGTGGTGACTAACACCATGAGTGTTTTAGGTATATTTTAAATAAATGGCACACCCTTTGAACTAATATATTTTCCCAGATGGCAGCAACTGTGGTCTTACACAACTTCCCATATATTTGAAGGGTCATTAGGGGCAGAGGAAGAAGAATGGGGCATCACAGACAGGAATAAAAAACTGAGATATGAATATAGCAATGAAAAATATAAGCTGACACTCTTAGAGTAGATTCAGAGTGCATATTGAAATGAAAACTTTTTTTGGACATTGCCAGTACAAGATTTTTTTTTGCTTGACTATAATGTTTGTAATGCTTTATTTTTCTTGTTTTCAAGTTAAAGATGATTTTCAGGAAGAAGGTGAGCTACATGACTTTTCCCACATGGTCTGAGAAAGATATTCATGGTTGCTTTTTACCATTCTTTTCCTTTCCTAAACACAGATAAGGGAATCCTCAAGAATGGATTTTTCTTGCCCAAGAAAGATCAGCATCCGGGATGCTCGCAACATTTCTTCAGATGTCTATGGCAAATAAACACATATGCTTTTACTTGGCAGGAGAGGAAAGATCCTGAGATTGAATTTTCCCATCCTTGAGAAGAGTAATTCCAAATCTATGACCTTAGGATCCTAAGACTGAAAGTTTGGACATCATCCGTTAGAAGGAGGTACATGAGATTTTTATATTGCTTAATATTATAGCTATATTGATAGGACTGCAATGTGAAGTCATTTAGGAGCCTAATGTCCATAAAGCATATAGTACAGTGTTTAGACCTACATTAACCCTTTTTCAAGTAGTTAATGCTTACAAGTTCTGATTGGATAAAACTTCTGATTGATTGAAGTGATCTCTGAGTCATTCCCCTCTTGCTGCCATAGATACTCATCTCAGACTCACTGCCATTTAACTCATCTCAAAAAAGAAACCCCTTCTCATCTGAACCTCACCTAAACCTTCTATTAATTGATAAATGACCCCAGGAATTTCTCCTTATCTGGGTCTGATTAGGACCTTGCACATCTGACTCTGGTTACCTGTTCTCAATCTAATCCATTTTTAGAAAATTATAATTTCACTTTTCATTGAACCCCAACTGTGAGCATGTTTTCTCTTTGACATGCCTCTCTTCCCCTCCCAATGGATGAATTTTTTGCATCTGTGGGCATTAATCTCTGTCTGTTTATATGCTTTAATTTTCCTATTATTTGCTATACCTCATAATAATAAAACTCTTGTTTGTACCGGTTTCTTGAATACCAATATTCTGTAAATTCCTGAATCACAGTCTTTGATTTAACCTAAGCTGTGAGGTAAAATAAAGGAGGAGGATTCTTAAACTGGGATCTATGAACTTGTTCTTTTGGAAATTATTTCAATATTGTTAGTTTCCTTTGTAATCTTATGTGTTTTATTTTAAACATTCAAAGACATTATTCTGAGAAGGGTTTCATATGTTTCATATGTTTCATTGGACTGCTAAAGTGGTACAGTGGATAGAATACTAGGCCTTCAGTCATGAAGACCTGAATTCAAATCCAGGCTCAGACACTTACTAGATGTGTGACCCTGGGCTAGTCACTTAACCCTGTTTGTCTCAGTTTCCTCAACTGTAAAATGAACTTGAGAAGAAAATGGTAAATCACTTCAGCTTCTTTGCCAAAAAAATTCCAATGGGGGTCACAAAGAATCAGATACAGAAATGACTGAACAGCAATACAAAAAAGTTAAAATCCCCTGTCTTAGAAGGAGATTTCCTTAGCAGCATATTTTTGTTGAAGGAAGATGATCTTCAAATATATCTGGAAGACTGAAGGAATGTGTATGTAATTTTGTGCATGAGAAAAATCTGAACCTTACCATACCTCCATAAAAATAAGTCCTCTGGGAAAGGGATTTTTTTTGAATAGCTTTCTCCTTTTAAATGAATTTACCTGGGGGAGAGAGATAAAGTGTTATTTGAGAGCTTGAGGATCTTCTATAGCGTTTGGTACCAATACATCCTTTGTTTCTTGTGATTTTACTGGAAAGTGAAATAAAAAGCATCCATTTAACTCTTTAGTGGAATTGGTGAGTTTGTTACCCAATTTTGGGAAAACTTACATGTGAACTATGTTATGAGTATATGTGGAGAGTTTCATGGAGTACTTCAGGTAGGGACAATAAGTCAAAGAGTGAAAATGAAGGATCAGGCCCCAAGGCTGAAGCCAGTCTATATATGCTTTTTTCCTGATGCTGCTGGACTTATTGAATCTTTTAAAGTTGACAGACACATTTAAATATATTCTATATCATAGGAGAATGTAAGGATTGTTAGGTCTAGAGTCAAAACATGATCTATTTTAAAAATCTCTTCAAAGGTACAATTAAGACCACTTGTGTTTGACAGTTCTACGTTATTTCTCAAAACATAAAACATTCACTTTACTGTAATGTAGTCATCTCACTAGATTTGATTTATAATAGATATGATTCCATTCTAGTCACTGAAGGCTATTGGTTCCTAAGGACACAAGCAGCATTGTCCTCAAGCTCAAATTTTTAGAAAAGAATGTTAAAAATTGTTTTCATGCATAATTGAGGAAAAATAAAATAGCATTCTAAAGGAAGAAAGATGAGAAACTCTAAAATTTTTTGGAGATAATGATCTTGAGAAGATGAATCTATAAGATAAAAATAATGTCTAGGAATTTCAGAAAACTATATTCCTCCTTTAATTTTCAACTCTTTGGTACTTTTATTTTCAACAGTTCTCTGTTCCATGGACTATTATTGTCCTAAAGCAAGAATGAGCTTTGGTGGGGGGGCACCTGGTTCATCCCCTTATTTTGTATCTGTGGAAAAATGAGACCAAAGGAGATGAAGTGACTTACCCAAAGCGTCACATTCAGGGCAGCAAGTACAGGGGCTGTGATTCATACCTAGGTCTTTTAATTCTATATCACACTGACTAGAGTAGTTGTTCTTATGTTGTGGTTTGTGGATTCTCTTAGGGTCCCTGAAATCCTTTCAGGAAGTTCACAAAATCAAAACTATTTTAATCTTATTTCTCTAATAACATGTCTTCCTTTCCCAATTATGTATCTGTGTGAGACTGGATTTTCTTTATGTACTTAAAGTAAAAAAAAATGTTGCAACAGATTCAAAGCAGAAACAAAAGAATTCAGCTGTCTTCTATAAAGAGAAATGCAAAAATAAGTAAAACAATGCCATACTTCTTTTTTTAAGTTTTGGAAAATATAGTTATTTTAATTAAAGCATGTTATTGCCAACATAAGATCAAAATGGGTACAGAATTTAGACATAGGACACCATAGACCAATTAAAAGATCAAGAAATATTGTATCTGTTGGATCTTTGGAAAAGGGAGAAATTTATGACCAAACAAGAAAATAGAAAACATTATAAATTTCAACATGGATGATTTTGACTATATTAAATTAAAAAATTTTTGCCCTAATAAAACCAATGCCATCATGATTAGAAGGAAAACAGAAAGCTAAGAAACAATTTTCAGAGCTAGTGTTTTTAATAAAGGACTCATTTATAAACTATATAGAGAACTGAATCAGATTTATAAGATTATGTCATTCCCCAACTGATAACTGGTCAAAGAATATGAATAGATGGTTTTCAGATGAAGAAATTAAAGCTATGTATGGTCATATGAAAAATGCTCCAAATTGTTATTGATTAGAAAAGTGCAAATTAAAGTCACCTCATACTTATCAGACTGGATAAGATGACCAAAAAAAAAAAAGAAAATGATCAATGTTGGAGAAGAATTGGGAAAATGGAATATTAATGTATTTTTGGTGGAGTTGTAAACTGATCCAGTCATTCTGGAGAGCAATTTTTAACTATACTCAAAGAACAATAAAACTGCTCATACTCTTTGATCTAGCAATGCCAAAACTTGGGGCCTATATCCAAAAGAAAGCATGAAAAACAGAAAAAAGTCTCACATCTCCAAAGATATTTATAGTTGATCTTTTTGCAATGGCAAAGAATTGGAAATTGAGGGAATGCTCATCAATTGGGGGATGTCTGGACAAGCTATGATATATGAGTATTATGGAATATTATTGTTCTATTAGAAATCATGAATGGTTAGACTCTAGAGAAGCATGAAAAGATTTGCATGGACTGATGCTGAATGAAGGGAGCAGAACCAAGAGAATATTGTTCACATTAATACCGACATTGTGTAATGATGAACTATAATGGATGCAGTTCAGAGATCAAGGACAACTCTGAGAGATCTGCTATGGATTATGCCATCTACATCTAGAGTTAAAAACAAACATGGAATCTGAGTGTTTACTATGTTCACTTTTTTAAAACTCCTCTTATGCTTTTCCTATCTCATGTTTTTTTTTTTCCCTTTCCACCTAGTTGTAATTCCTCATACATAAAATGACTAATACATATAATATATATATATATATATATATATATAAACACAAATATACATGAACAATTTTTATCAGACTTTTTGCTGCCTTGGGGAGGGGGGAGGGAAGGAAAAATGGTAGAAAAACGTACATCTCATGAATTTGCAAATGGATGAATGTTGAAAAGTTACCAAACCATATAATAGGAAAAATAAAATTTCAATTAAAAACCCCCAAAAGTCCCATGCTATTTATGCTAATATGCAATATATTTATTATTTAAATGGATTGATGCATATTTTACAATGATCAATTTAAATATCTAAAGCAGTAAATATTGATAATTGTAACCCACATAAACAAAAAACATTTTGGAACCATCAATGATTTTTAAACATATGAAGGGTCTTGAGACCAAATAGTTTGAGAACCACTGCACTACAGCATGTAGTCAGTCCTAGCTATTTTAAGTCTATTGCCTGATTTCTTTTAGAACTCCCCTGGTTTTCCTCATTTGACTGGAGAGTGCTGATTGGTTTTTGTCTTTCTTTGTATCCCCAGCATTTAGCACAGTGGTGGACATATAATAAATGCTAGCTGATTAACTGCTTAACCTATTGGTTTCTTCTGATCTCCAACCTATTACATATATGACTGTTGCATAGATGTAACAGAATAGGATTTTGGAATAATTCTGGGACCCCCCACTTTCAGCATATTAATTTGGATTTAGATTTCTTGCTATGTGAGGACATTTCTCTTCTTTTCAACCTTACCTTTTTGATTGGTTACTGGTTAAGTTAGGAGGAGTTTAAGAATAGAATTAGCCTAGATAGGTTCAATTCATTTGGGATAATCCTCAAGTACAGACTCATTTTCCAACTCTTTCTAAGAAAAACATAGAGGTGGTAGTGATGCAGTGGATAGAGCACTGGCTGTGGAGGAGGGCTTGAGTTCAAAATGATACTTGGGCAAGTCACTTAAACCCATTGCTTTGCAAAAAAGAAAAAAAAGGAAAAAAATTAAGAGACATTTCAAAACTTCCCTAGGAAAAAAAAGAAATCAAGGAGAATGAAAGCTGGATTACAAGATCCCTTCCTATACTTTCCCTTTATTACAGAACTTGGAGCCATTCTAGGTAAACATTCATAATATGCAACAACTAGAAGAAAATCTATGGGAATGAACAGGCAATCCAAATGGTGGAATATTTTGTAAAAAAAATGGCATTTAGTGTCTAGCACATGAATAAGAACTTAACAAAAAATCACCAAAAGGAGTTTTTAGCAGAATGGACTTAGAAGAATAAATAAGATTCCATTATAATTAATACATTAAATGTTCTGCAGAGGCTTGCCGATAAAGCAGTGAAAGACAATTTATCTTAACTGGTTAATTGTTCTAGTTTCCTTTATGAATTTGATTAGAACTTACCCCAAGATTTGGAGATAGAGGATCTGGGTTCAAATTCTAATTTTGTTATTGTTGAGTACCTTGATCCTACTTTTCTCCATCAATAAAATGAGTTGGATTAGATTATCTTCAGGGACCCTTCTAGCTCTAAATATAACATTCTATGGTGGTCTACATGAAGACAACAATTTATTTATCATACTGACATTTACTGAGATTTAAGTTACTTATCTATTTAAGCATCATGCTCCCTGGACATCCCAATGTTTTTGTTAGAACTTAGTGTCTTGCACATTTTAGTCTAGACTTATGATTGATCAGTTAAAAGAACTCCCAGTATGTAAACTCTATCTCTGATGTAGTTCAGCTCAATCACTTATTTCAGTATCATTTAACACTTACCAATAATTAATCACATATCAATCTCTCAATCACAATACAAGATCTGACCAGGGCACTGAGAGATTAAAAAATTGCACATTGTCAGACAATCAGTATGTATTAGAGGCAAGTCTTGAGACCAGATCTCCCTGATCTTTAACTGGCTCTTTATCCAACACAAGCTGCATATAAAAGATAGGAATTCAGGATTGTTTTGCAACATTAAGATTTTGTTATTGTATTTTTCTCAGTAGGTGATGGGATTCCTAGACCTAAATCATTACTTGCCCAATTGTGGAATTCTATTAGATGTGCTCTGAGTATATTTAATGAAATGAGAATTCCTTAGCAAATAGAATCCACTTGTGTGGAGAGTCTAAGCCTCTGGTTTAAGCAATATAATTCCAAAAATATCTAGTAGGATCCAAAAGTATCTAGTACGTATCCTACTGTGTGATAGTCACTATCCTAGGTTCTGGGAATAAACCACAAATATGAAAATAGTGTTTGCTTGCTCCCATAGAACTTACATCTTACTGGAGAAGGGTGATATATAATTTTTATTTACAATATTTATTTACAAGTAAATATTTACAAAAATATTTGCAAGTAAATACAAATATTTACAAAAAATATTTATTTACAAGTAAACATTCACAAAATAAATACAATAAATGTATAAATAGAATAGCCAAAAAATGCTCATCATGATATATAACTGCTTCACTATATCCCGCTTTGCTTTCAATCTTTGTGCTCTGAGCCATAGATTTAGCTGATTCAACCTAGCGGATGCCAAAGGAGAATACAGGACAATTGAGGTTGTACAAGTGAAAGACCACAAATTTGCTTGACATCACTTTAGAAATAAAAGATATTGATCCAACAGGAAATCTATAATGTTTCCTGTTTAAACATATGAATACTATAGATGTCTGTCGGGTTGGCTTCTTTAATGCTATTTAGTGATAAGCACTCCCTAAGGTATAAAGAGTTTTAGGTTTCCCAGTCTGTAATCCCATCAATTTACTTGTAGACATATCTTTTCTTATGGGAAAATAATAAGAAATGAACATGTCTTTAAAATTAACCTGAGTAATTGGAGTTTAGTACTATGGCTGTAAGTTTCTAGAAAGAATCAGAGCATGACAAAAGATTCAATGAAGGTTTTGATGTGTGTGTGTGTGTGTGTGTGTGTGTGTGTGTGGTTTGTGTTTAATGGAACCATATGTCCTTCTCATGGGGGTCCCCCTCCATTGCTCTATAAACAGTTTTTGACCTACAACATTAAATGTGTGTTGACATATAAATGACCATTACATTCTGAAATTCAATTCTTCACTGAGTATGGTTTTCCTACTTAGAATCTCATAGAACCTGAGTTGGGAGGGGTCTCTAGGGCATTCTAGTTCAACCCATACCTGAGCAAGATTCTCTTCCAGAACACTCCCATTAGTGGGTGTCCAGTCTTTCATTAAAAACATCAAGTGAAGAGGAAGTTACTAGTTTCCTAGGCAACCTATCATGCTTTTGGATAACTCTAATTTTTAGGAAGTTTTCCTGGACATGGAGCCTAAATTTATTTCTCTGCAACCTCCACCCCTTCCTCCTAGTTCTGCTTTCTGGGGCCAAGTCTAATCCTTCTTTTGTGCTTTTCAAATGCCGGAAGGTAGTTAATGTTCTCTTAAGTTTTCTCAGGATAAAAGATTCAGTTTTTCAACAACTTCTCTAATACAAAGGTCTCCTGCTTCTTTACTGTTCATGTCACCTTGACCACACCAGATTATGTCAATGTATGAAAATGTGGTGTTCAGAAATGAACCTCCTCAGTCTTTAAATTCCTTTCTTCCTTTCCTGTTTCAGTTGCAAAGGAAAATCTTTGCTATGAGAATTGCCTGCTTCCTTTCTTCCTATACTTATTCCACCCCCCTAAACCCTTCTTAATGTCATCTCTTCCAGTATACTATGAGTTGCTGAGGTCTCTCCCTTCACTCTTCCTAGTTCTTTCCCTTCTCTGCAACTGTTGCTATCAGGAACCCAGGTTCACTGTACAATTTTGTTTCTTCCTTTGCCTTTTACTTGTTTCTTCAAATAGCGGTTTACCTAGCAGTCTGATTGATGGTATAGACTTATCCCCCAACCATAGTGCAAACAAGCCCACTTTTCTTCACTCTACTTATTCTCTTCAGTGAGAGGAGTAGAAACTTGACTCTCCCCAAAACTGGAGAGGTTGAGACCAGAGCCCCTTGCCTGAAGGACTCATCCATTTTCCTGACTCCTCCCCACAAACAGTGATGTTTGGTGGAATTAGGTAATGAAGGGGGCCCAATCAGAGCTGTTCACAGCTCTTTACATAAGGCATGATTTGGAACTGTATTATAAGGCCAAAAGCACTGTGGGCTATACATCTGTTTTAAAGTAGTGTGCTATGTTTGGACATAATGGTTGGCACAGTGGCTAGAGATAGAAAAACCTGAGTTTAAATTTAGCTTCACATGCTTCCTAGCTGTGTGACCCTGGGCAAGTCAAATCTGTCTGTCTCAGCTTCTGCCTCATCTGTAAATTGAGAATGATAATAACTGACACCTACCTCCCTATTGTTATGAGGATTAAAAAAGATGATATTTGTAAAAGGCATTGCAAGCCTTAAAGTGCTCTATAAATGAAATCTATGATTATGATATTATTTTCATTTAATTCAAAGGAAAATGATTCCATAATATTTTATAGCAAATTAAAATTATATACTGCTTAAGGTTTATAAAGTATTCCTCTAATAATAATCTTGTGAGTTAAATGATGCAAATGTTCTTATTTCCATGAGGAAACTGAGTTAAAGAAAGATTTAAATAAATCATTCAGCATCACAAAGTATGAAGTCAAACTCAGCTCCTCAATCCAACTCTTAAATTGCTGTGATATAAAATTTTTATAATTTTATTTCAAATATATAGAATATTATTCTGTGATATAATTGATCCAAGAGTTTGGGGGTGGGGTGGGTTATAGCTAGCACTTATTTAGCTCTTGAAGATTTGCAAAGAGTTTTATCATTTGTTTGGCAAACTCACAACAACACTGGAAAATGCGTACTATCACTATCTCTATTTTACAGATGAAAATAAATCAAGGCACAGTTGCTGAGGGCCACAGATCTAGTAAGCTTCTTTGTGATTCTAAGTCTTATACTCTCATTTACTACCCTACCAAGCTGCCTAACTACTGTGGGAAAGCATGACTTTTGTGTGAAAAGGTGTTTTAAATTCTGAATTACTGTATTATAATTTTTTTTTGTAATTTCACAATGAATTGGGGATTGCTTGTATCAGAAAAGTATGTTAGTAATTTTTTTCTTAAAGAGAAAGGAAATTTGATTTGAAATGAGAAGAAAGAAATATTATTTAATTGGAGAAACAGAACAATGTTTTAGAAAACTGAAGTCACTGAAAAACTAGTTCAGTCAACCATAAGGCAATGGAGAAATTCTTGGTGGATATATGAAAACTACAGTCCTCTTTGAATGAAGAATTCAGTATGAGCAGCTGTGTAATGGATGCCATCTGGGACATATTACCCAGGAAAACAGATGAGTTGATTTTGAAGCAACATTGAAGAATGGACAATTGGTGGGCTCTGTTCTATGTGGAAGGTCAAGAGTCCTAGTGGAAGAACTCCAACATGTTGGATGGACCTTCTGTGAAGGATTTCTGAGACAATTGAAAAGAGTCATAGGCTGGGCAGGCAGAGGCATCTTGTAATCTGTACTCTCCTCAGTGACATCATGTATTCACTGAATTCTTGGATTCCACTGAAAAAATTTATTAATTTGTACCCAGACACAATGTAGACCATTTACTTTTAAACTCATATACTTTACAAGTATATAAAAAAGTATATTTTTTTCGTCTTCCTTCTTTCTCATTTCCTTGAGAACTCTTCAAGTAGAAATGACTGCTATGCCTAAATTTATCGATGGATTATAAATAAAGGAATCTATTTTTTCTTGAATATCTTAATCTTTAATCATCACTTGTTTAGTTCAGAGACCAGTGATTACTATATTACTTACAACACTTCAGGCCTCCTGCTGGTTTTGCAGATATAAAGGATAGATCCTGGATGTGTGATTGCTCCTTCTACCAATGCAGCTTGGCAATTTACCCATAGCTAATTTTTGACTAGAGCAATGGTGTCAAACTTAAATGGAAACAGATCCTTGAGGCTGCATATTGATTTAGAAAAATCACATTCTAATGTTACATATGTTGCATTATAATTTCATTTAATCTGTTAAACTTTTTGCTAATTATATATTAATTAATTAATATAAATAAATAAATGCTTATTAATAAAAGCTAATTACATTTAATCTGGTTCTCCCTGGCTTCCTTTAAGTCCCAACTAAAATCCCATTCTCTATAGGTAGTTTTCCCAAACCCTCTTAATTTTAGGGCAGTTCTTTTCTTATTTCCTGTTTCTCCTGTTATAACTTGTTTGTACATATTTTTAGTTGTCTTCTCCATTAGATTATCAACATTTTAAAAGCAGGGTCTATCTTTTGCCTCTTTTTTGTGTCTGCATTAACTTAGTTCAATGACTGGCACATGGTGCACTCTATATAAATATTAATTATTTTTTTCCTCCTCCTTCTCCGCTTTCTTTTTCTTCTTCTTCTCCTTTCTCCTTCTCCTTCTCCTTCTCCTTCTCCTTCTCCTTCTCCTTCTCCTTCTCCTTCTCCTTCTCCTTCTCCTTCTCCTTCTCCTTCTTCTCCTTCCTTCTCCTTCTCCTTCTCCTTTGTCTATTTCTTCTTCTTCTTCTTCTCTTCCTCCTCCTCCTCTTCTTTCTTCTCCTCTTCCTCCTCTTGATAAATGTTGATTGATTCTGGCTTCTCTGAGGAGTTTTTCTTGATGCTTGCAGCAGTGAGTTTGATATCTCTAGCCTTGAGCACTGAGAAGTAGAGTGATTTGTCCCAGTACAGATGCTTCAACCTGTTCTCAGTTCATCTGTTCTCTCTCTACAAGTGTGTAGCAATTTTTTTTTTATCATAGGTGCATTGCAATTGTCTTGCACCATTTTCTTGATTAGAATAGTCAAGTCTTTTTTTTTTTTTAGGTTTTTGCAAGGCAAACAGGGTTAAGTGGCTTGCCCAAGGCCACACAGCTAGGCAATTATTAAGTGTCTGAGACCGGATTTGAACCGAGGTAGTCCTGACTCCAGGGCTGGTGCTTTATCCACTACTCCACTTAGCTGCCCTAGTCAAGTCTTTCTTGATGGATCATCCTTACAATATTGCTGTTATTGTGTTCAGTGTTCTCCTGGTTCTGCTCACTTCACTTTGTATCAGTTCATTTAAGAGGATTTTGGTTTAATGTAGGGTGAATGACATTTGGGCTTGCCAGGTGGAGTACAAGGAAGGGTGGAGAACCACAAGACAAAGCATAGCACCAAAGGGGAATCAGCATAGTTAGCTTTATGTAGAGGAAATACAATAAGGAGTGGGCAGTCAGGGTAGAGAGAGACACAAGTCTCCTGGGGGAGGGCGGGGGAGGTCTGGTGGAGAGGAACTCTAAGTCAAAATTAAGTGGTTTGTTTTTAAGATTCTTTACTGGATCAAGCAAGACCAGGTATTGGACCTGAGGACATGTGGAACTGAATATCCATGGGAAGCAGGAATGAATTGATATTCATCTCAAGGGAAAAGAGGTGAGTTACTAGGATGAGCAGATTTTTGGTTGCCAGGGTGACCCAGAAGATTTGAACCTTTCTTCAAGTCCCTTTGGCTTCTCATTTCACTAGGGTGAGGAGAGAATTGAATCCAAGTCTTACTGGCTCTGAGTCTATTTCTCTACTGACAAAAACCCTGTTGCCTACAGAGGTGAAGTTAACAAATCCCCATGCAAGCCTGCCAACTGGCATTGCTGGGGGCCAAGACTGAACTTAGACTTCTTGACTCTTGGCCCATCTAACTTCTGACAGTCTTCGGGTCAAGTGGGGGAATTCCAGCAATGATAATAACTAATATTTGCACCAGCTTCTAAATGTGGTAGAGTATTTTACATACTTCATTGGATTGGAGTCTCCCCACCACCCTGTGAAAGAGGTACTGTGGCTATTATTATCCACACCTTGTCAATAAGGAAGCTGAGATTCAAAGAACTTAAATGATTTTCACATTGTCAGTGATCCCTCTATAGGAGGCCCACCCCTCCATAATTAGGTTAGAAAATCCTTTGAAATTTTGTATCCCTGGAAGCCAGAGAGAATCCAGAAAATAGTCTTGAAGCTTCAACAAGCCTAAAGGAGGAAAAGGGTTTAATAATCCTGAAGAAGGCAGAACTGGAGACTTCTGCCTTCATTTCCTGTGGTGGTAGCAAAATGACTGTTCCCTTTATAAATGGAAATATGTATTTATTTTTATCCATTTTTCTGCCTTGGTTCCCTTATTCCATGTTCTACCTGCTTAAACCCCTTCTTTTCTTGTTTCTTGGTGATTTGAGTACAACTTTTACAAGTTCCCCACCACCCCAGATCTCTTTAGCAAAATGTCCTCCTTCATCCAGGCAGTCCATTGACTTCTCCTACCACCGAGGCCTCCAGTTCTTACCTCTACCATTTGTCTGACACTTAGCAAATCTTGCTTCTCATTATAAATTCATTTTTCATGTTTTTATCTTGATTTTCTGGCTAGATTGTAAACTCCTAGAAGGAATATACCATGCCTTAATCATTCATGAATGACTGGCAGTACCTCGAACAGATTAGCCATCAATAGCTATTCTTTAAATATAGATGATTAATAAGAAACTGATTTTTCAAGGAGACTTATTAGCTCCAAGATTCTCTCATTTCTCCTCATTTGGTTTCATTTTGGATAATATCATGCACAATTTTGTGTAATTTGTTTGTTGATCTTTTTGCTTCACAGATAGAGGTTAATTTACTAACTTGAAGACAATAACTTCCATTTTTATTTTGGTCTCTGTTTTTTTCTGTCAACTTTTGTTTTCCTTTTAAAATTCAAGTTAATTCAATTCAATTTACCAAATATCAATTTCCTATTGTGTTCAAAAATAACCTAGGGTCTTTGCCCTTATAATGTATACATTCCAGAAGAAAAAGATATTCATATGAATAGTTAGCATACAAAACAATTCATAAATACATTTTCTAATATATAGCCACACTAGTGAAAGATGCAGCAGTACAGATAAAGTGTTAGTTGAAAGTTTAAAAGTGAGGCTTCTTGGAGAAGGTAACATCTGAGTTATACTTGAAAGGATACATAGGAATTCAGTCTAGGGATGGGGAGAGCAATGGGAAAAGGAAGAGATGTATGCATGAGAAAGCATATTGGTGGACTCATCCAGGACATATATAGGGGCAAAGAGGAAGTCCAGTGCTGCTGGAGACTAGAGTAGGTGGAGGAGAGAAAGATGATAGAAAATACCTGAGCAGGTAAGGTGGTGGATAAGTATGGCCATCCTTGAATACCAGACAAAGGAGTTTGAATTTACTTGGTAGATTGTCCATATGATCTAGAAACAAAGGGATCTTAGAGATCATTTATTTGTTCCCACTTTACAGAGGAAGTGGCTCAAGCCCAGAATGTTTGCATGAGTTACACAGCCTCATATAGGTAGACGAAACAGGTTTGAGGAGAATTGACTTGCCCCAGCTACAAACCCTATAAGTGCCTATCATAAGCACTCTCCTGATTTCAAGTTTGGCAGTCTTTCCAAAATTCTTACCTACTCTGATGTTTCCTCTTTCTCTATTAACTTGGTGTAGTTGCCTTGCCGGATTCATGAGAGAGATAACATACAGGGGGTCTTAGACATAAGTTTGATGGGTAGCTAGTAGTAAGTTAATTCATTTGATAAATTTTTATGGAATGTTTGTTGCATATGAAATACTTAGTGTTAGATATAGTGAGGGAGATAATTTACTACACCCCAGCAGACTATTGCTATACTCCCCAGTCAGATCATTTTCCTGGGTTGATATTACTTATCTCTCTTTTTTTTCTGGGGGGAAAGTTCTTTTTTCATAGCCTACTGGCCAAATAGTCAATTACTTCTAAGGGCATCTGACCTTGACAGAATATGGGGGAACAAACCTATATTTAAAAACAATGTTTCTCTATTTTACCAGGCTCATTTTTTGATGGCACTTTAACTCTCCAAAGAAATTTCTGAAAAGAATGCAAGTCATTTGACCTATATGGTTCAGTAGAAAGGACAACCACAAGCTCTGAAGACAGAGGAGCTAAGTGACAATATAGAACTGATATCTAGGATCCTGCCTAGACAAGTAGTTTATAAGCAAAGGCTAGCAAGAACGTATTTTTCAGGACTAACTGAAAGACTTTTATAAGAGAAGGGGAAAACATCTCCAAAGCTAGCTACTAAAGAGAATAGACACAGAAAGGAAGAAAAAAGGATAAAGTGTGGAACACTAAGAAATTCAAAGGAGACAAAATGCATGAAGGGAGTTAGTAGTAAAGGGTATGACCTTAAATGTCGAATCATAAAGGCCTGAAATTGAGGCAATAAATAAGAAGTAGAGGTCCTAATGTTGATGTGTGTGTGTGTGTGTGTGTGTGTGTGTGTGTGTGTGTGTGTGAAGATATACTTCCCCAGGGGAAAGGGACAGATGAGACCTATTCATTCCAACAGACACAAAGGCAACTGAAATAGATACTGTGGAGTGCTTAGAGCTTGGTTAGATATCAAAGGTGCCAAGCCATCCACTGCTTCTAGAGTTATCACCTGTTGTCTTGTCACTGGACTGTGATGACTCTGCAAGAGTGGGACCAAAGACTTTGTGCAACTCTGTCTTACTTAAAACCAATTTATACACTAATCAAAAGACATCACTCAGACCACTGTACCATTCCTATCTTAAAGTTATGAAGTAACAGGCAAGTGATGAAGCAGCAGGTGTGAATACACTGGGAGGTGTAGTCTTAACCATGCACAAAGATGATGCTGGCCATTCCCCACTGAAAGCAGCATTGGAATTGGAATTGGCAGCCACCTGGGTGACTGAGTAGACCTATTTTTATTTTTTTTTAAATTTTACAACTTTCCCTCCAATCTTGCTTCACCCCCCCCCAGAAGTCAGTCTGATAATCTTTACATTGTTTCCATCTTATACCCTGACCAAAACTGAATGTTAGGGAGAAATCATATCCTTAAGGGAAAAAATAAAATAGAAGAGATAGCAAAATTACATGATAAGACAACTTTTTTAAAAAAAATTAAAGGTAATAGTCTGGTCTTTGTTTAAACTTCACAGTTCTTTTTATTGTATATAGATGGTTTTCTCCTTTGCAGATATCCTAAAATTGTTCCTGATTGTTGCACTGATGAAATGAGCAAGTCCATTAAAACTGATCATCAACTCCATGTTTGTTGTTATGGTGTATAATGTTCTTTTGGTTCTGCTTATCTCACTCAGAATCAATTCATGCAAATCCTTCCAGGCTTCTCTGAATTCCCATACCTCTTAGTTTTTAATAGAACAATACTGTTCCATAACATACATATACCACAATTTGTTCAGCCATTCCCCAATTGAAGGACATTCACTCAATTTCCAATTCTTTGCCACCTCAAACAGGTTGCTATGAATATTTTTCTGCAAGTGATGTTTTTTACCCTTTTTCATGATTTCTTCATAAACCCAATAGTGGTATTGATGGATCAAAGGGTATGCACATTTTTATTTCCCTTTGAGAGTAATTCCAAATTGTTCTCCAGAAAGGCTGGATGAGTTCACAGTTTCATCAACAATGTATTAATGTCCCAAATTTCCCACACCCCTTCCAACATTGATCATTGTCCTTTCTGGTCATATTGGCTAGTCTGAGAGGTGTGAGGTGGTACCTCAGAAATACTTTAATTTGCATTTCTCTAATAAGTAATGATTTAGAGCAATTTTTCATATGACTATGGATTGCTTTGATTTCCGCATCTGTAAATTGCCTCTGCATATCCTTTGACCATTTGTCAATTGGAGAATGGCTTTTTTTTTTATAAATTTGACTTAGTTCTCTATATATTTTAGAAATAAGTCCTTTGTCTGACTTACTAGTTATGAAAATTGTTTCCTTAATTTGCTACATTTCTTTGATCTTGGTTATAGTAGTTTTGTTGATGCAAAAGCTTTTTTAACTTAATGTAATCAAAATTATCTAGTTTGTTTTAATGATGTTCTCCATCTCTTCCTTGGTCATAAACTCCTTCCCTTTCCATAGATCTGACAAGAAAACTATTCCTTGATCTCCTAGCTTATCTACAATATTGTTTTTTATGCCTAGATCCTGTATTCATTTTGATCTTATCTTGCTATAGTATGTGAGGTGTTGGTCTAATCCAAGTTTCTGCCATACTAGCTTCCAGTTTTCCACCATACTAACTTCCAATTTTCCCAACAGATTTTATCCAAGAGAGATTTTTTTATCCCAATAGCTGGACCCTTTGGGTTTATCAAACAGCAGATTACTATAATCAATTCCTGCCATTGCATCTAATCTATTCCACTGATCTACCACTCTTATTTATTAGTCAATAGCACACAGTTTTGATGAATGCTGCTTTATAATATAATTTTAGATCTGGTAGGGATAAACCACCTACTTTTTATACATTTTCTCATCGAATCCCTGGAAATTCTTGGCTTTTTATTTCTCCATATGAATTTATTTACATTTTTTCTAACTCTAAATTAATTTGTTGGAATTTTGATTGGTAGGGCACTAAACAAGTAGTTTAGTTTTGGTAGAATTGCCATTTTTATTATATTTGCTTGGCCTATCCATGAGCAGTTGATATTTGTCCAGTTTTTTAAACCTGATTTTATTTGTGTGGGAAGTGTTTTGTAATTCTTTTCAAAAAGTTTCTGACTCTGCCTTGACAGGTAGACTCCCAGGTATTTTATATTTTCTGAAGTTACTTTGAATGGGATTTCTTTCTAGCTCTTTCTGCTGTATCTTGCTAGTCATAAATAAAAATGTTGAGGATTTATGAGAGTTTATTTTATATCCTGCAACCTTGCTGAAGTTGCTAATTATTTCTAGTAGTTTTTTAGATGATTTTTTGGGATTCTCTAAGTATACCATTATGTCATTTGCAAAGAATGAGATTTTTGTCTCTTCCTTCCCTATTCTAATTCCTTTGATTTCTTTTTCTTCTTTTATTGCTGAAGCTAGCATTTCTAATACAATATTGAATAATAGTGATGATAATAGTCATCCTTGTTTCACCCCTGATCTTATTGGAAATACCTCTAGCTTATCCCCATTGCATATAATGCTTGTTGCTGGTTTCAGATAGATACTGCTAATCATTCTAAGGAACAATCCATTTATTCCTATATTTTCTAGTGTTTTTAGTAGGGATGGGGTGGTGCATTTTGTCAAAGACTTTTTCAGCATCTATTGATATATTAAGTAGACTTTTTAAGGATAGCTCTGCTCATCTACTCTTTGAGGAAGGGGCTAGAAAATGGAGCCTAAATATTGTCTGCTTACCCAATCTTGCCCTGATTATGGCGGCAGGCAGGGATCTCATCTTGTGATCAAAACACATGGGAAAAATTATAAAATCTTCTTTTTCTGGAATAGTAGCAGTGAAGGGGAGCACCATGAAGGTAGGATGAGTTTTGCAATTAAAACAGAACCAGTCAACAAGTTTATATGCCTCCCAAAAGGAGTAAACAACAAATTCATGACAATGAGATTGCCACTTGTGCGGAAAATGCCATGCCACCACAACAAACCCTGATGAGCTCAAAAAAAAATTTTATGAAGACCTGGATACTTATAACAAATGTACTAAAAGAGGATGAGCTTAAAATTCTGGGTGACTTTAAAGTTGGAGTAGCTTCAATCAATCAGATATGGCAGGGAGTCCTTGGGAAGAATGAAGCTGGAAACAGCAACAGCAATGGTCACCTATTACTGAAGTCTTGTGTATCTCATGATCTTATCATGAACAATGTCTTCTATTTACCTAAACCCATGGGTTCATCCTTGCAGCAAACATTGGCATCTAATAGACTTTGTGATTGTGAGGAGAAGAGACAGAAAGGTTGTGAGAGTGACAAAGGCAATGTGTGGTGCAGAGAGTTAAACTGATTATAGACATCCTCTCCAAACTAACTATTCATATTCATCTGAAGTGGCACCCCCAAGATGACTACCAGAAGAATTAACATCAATAGATTAGAAAGTTTCTTTGAGTGGGAATAATTTGTTGCTAACTTGGAGGGAAAGTTGAGTCAACACAGAAAAGGAGTGGACAGTTTTCAGAAATTTAGTGTACTGCACTGAATTTGCTTATCTGGGTTAGAACACTTGCAAACATCAATACTAGTTTGATGAAAATGATGATGAAATACAGAACTTGCTAAATTAAAAAAGCAAACAAGAACTCCATGGGATTTAACAGCAGTATAGTTCATCTGTTTCTAAGAAAGCAACATTTAATTCCATGAGTTCCACGAGAAATAGGGTACAAGCAAAGCTTAGAATAATATAGGATTCTTGGCTCACTAAGAAGGCAGACAAAATTCAGCTTTATGCTGAAAAAAAAGTGCACCAAAAGTGCTTTTATTATGCCTTGAAGACTATTTATGGACCAAAATCCTATGGTGCATTTCAGCTACTCAGTGCTGATGGAACCATATTGATTGGTGACAGAGACATGATCCTAGAGAGATCATAGTGTTCTCAACAGATGATTATCAGTTAATCAATAACTGAGACAACTGATCATTTATCTCAGGTTAGAGTCAATCCCTCCCTAGTCAAGGTTCCAACTGAAAAAGAGGTTTTGAATGCTATTGGGCTTCTTTCATGTAGCAAAACACCTGGTGCTGATTCTATTCCAGCTGAGATTTACAAGGTGTGGACCCATTGCTCATTTAAAAGCTGAAAATTTCTAAATTATATGGTATAAGGAGATATCCCCCAGAAATTCAAGGATGACTCCATTGTCCTTCTCTAAAAAAGGTAAAGGGAATAGATTGCCTTGTGACAATCACAGTGGGGTTCCTCTCTTACTCATTGCTAGCAAAATTCTTGCCAGAGTTTTCTTTAACAGGAAGATCCTTCACCTGGAAGATGCTTCAAAAAGTGTCAAGAATCAGTTGATATGGTATATTTGCTGTCCTCTCCAAAAGAAATGCCAAGAGCAGAACAGAGGTCTGTTTACAACATTTTTAGATCTTACAAGACTTTTGATACTGTTAGTCATGAGGATTTATAAAATTATGACAAAGTTTGGTTGCCCAGAGAAGTTCATCAGTATTGTACATCAATTTCATGAAAAATGCTTGCCTGGGTTCTTGATAGAGGACAATGCTCTCCCACTTTTCCAGTCATGAAGGAAGTGAAACAAGACTGTCTCCTTTCTCCCATCCTTTTTAACATGGTGTTTTCATCCATATTGTCAAATGACTTCAATGAGAACAAAAATTATCACACTGAGTCAAATTCTTCAACTAGAAAAAGCTACAAGCCAAGACCAAAGTGGCGGAAATATTGCTGCATGATCTTCTGTTTGCAGATGATTATGCCCTCAATGAAGCCACTGAAGCTCAGATGCAGCAAGGTATGGTTTGATTCTCTGCTGCTATTTTGCTCTAACAATTAACATAAAAAAACAAAGATTCTCCATTAACCAGCACCACACCATCCATATGTGTGGAAGCATCAGTTAAAGTAAATGAGAAGTTTGGATAAGTTTATTTACTTTGGCAGTATCCTTTCCAGGGATAATGAGGTTGACATACACATCATCAGAGCTTGCTCAGTCTTGGGAGATTCTGAACGAAAGTATGGAAGAGAAAGGGTATAGAAGGGCTACAGAAGGGCTACATTGTGCTGATCTCATTGTTGTATGCTTGTGAAACCTGGATAATCTACCAGAACCATGCCAGGAAACTGAATCACTTCCATTTAAATTAAAGTACCAGACACTGAGGTCCTTTCTTGAGCTAAACTGCTAAGCATCTAAACTTTGCTACAGAGAGAGAAACTCTGATGGGCTGGCTGGTTTATTTGCATGCCAAATGTACACTTGCCAAAAAGACTATTTTATGAGAACTCACAAAGGTGGGGGTAAGAAAAGGTGACAACAAGGACACTTTCAAGGTCTCTCTTAAGAACTATGGAATTGATTGTGCAACATGGGAGACATTGGCATAGGCATGCCCTCATCATAGAAGGTGCTTTGTTCCATGAACAAAACAGATTTGAAGTAGCTCAAAGGAAATATGGAGATGTGCAAGTGTAGAGAAACCATCTCCAATGTTCACATGTACTGTTTGTGCCCAACCTGTGGAATAGCATTTTGAGATCATATTGGTCTGATCTGCCACCATCATGTGCACTGCAACTTGATACTAACATACTAATGTCTTTGAGAACAAAGGACAACAATCAACCAATAAATAAATTTATCCTAATAGGCATCACTGAGACTTGGTGGGACTAAATCCATGACTGAATTGTACCTCTGGATGAATATTTTATTCAAAGGAAGCAGGAAAATTTAAAAAAGGGGGTGGTCTTGTATGTTAATAAGATTTACTCAGGAAATCCAGGAACCAAAGTGGAAAGGATGACAAGAACTATTTAGGTGAAGCTCAAAGGAAGGAAAAAAGCAGAAATGATTTTCCCCCCAACACAATATACTATAACCACCTGGACAGAGGGAGGAACTAGATGAGGATTTTGAGAAATAAGATCACAAGTCTAACAAAGAGTTTCAATAATGAGGTGATGGGGAACTTCAATTATCCAGATATCTGCTGAAGCTCTCTATTGAAAACTGAGTAACTAACAATCTCTTAATTAATTTTAGTAATTCTCTTATCTTTCAAGAACTGGAGAAACCAAGAAGAGGAATATCTATTCTAGATGTGATTTTTATGAACAAGAACTGATTATTGCTGGTGTGTGTGTGTGTGTGTGTGTGTGTGTGTGTGTGTGTGTGTGTGTGTGTACTAATAATATTTGAGGAAGAGAATGTCCAATCTATCCTATAGATTATGATAGAGGAGAGGACTATGGTTGTCATTTACAACATACTTTTTGGAAATTTCAAAAGATTCAGAGAAAATATAGTTTGGATACCATGGACTAAACTTTTTCAGAAGTCTATAAAGTTGGGATGAGAGATGTTCAGTTCTTAAGACACAAAAGGAAAAAAAAATTACAATGGGGGAAAACAGATGTATCTAAAGAGATCCAGAGGGATGTCATAGAACTAGCAAACTGCCTTTGGTTTTGTTTTACCTGTTCTTTTATTCACATTTTTATTTATTTTGTTAACTATTTCCCAAATATATACAAACATTTTTGATATTCATTTTTTTAAAATCTGAGTTACAAATTCCCTCCTTTCCACTCTTCCCCTAGTTTTTGAGAAGGCAAGCAACATGATATCAATTATCCATCTGAAGTTATATAGAACATATTTCCAAATTAGCAATGTGGTGAAAACACACTCACATACAAAATTCAAGGAAAATAAAATAGCCTTCAATTTGCACTCAGAGTTCATTTCATCTATCTCTAGAGATGGATGGCATTTTTCATCAGGGTCTTTGGATCACTGTCTTGATTAGAATAGCTAAATTTTTCCCAGTTGATCATCTTTACAACATTGCTGTTACTGTGTAAAGTGTTCTGATTCTACTAATGTCACTTTATATCAGTTCATTTAAATTTTCTCAGTTTTTCTGAAACCTTCCTACTTATTTCTTTTTCTTTTTTTGCTGCATAGTTTTTCTTTCTTTCTTTCTTCCTTATTAATTATTAATATATTAATCAATGTATGAAATCATAAAACAATTAATTATTAATAACAGTAATTATAACATAATTATTCATTATTATTTTTGAAAGATTTTATTTAGTTTGTATTTTAAATTTTTCCTCTAATCTTGCTTTTTTCCCCACACCCCCACACAGAAGGCAGTTTGTTAGTCTTTATGTTGTTTTCATGGTATGCATTGATCTAAGTTGAATGTGATGAGAGAGAAGTCATGTATGAGATATAGCAGAATCACATAATAAGATAACATTTTTTAAAAATTAAAGATAATAGTTTTTGGTCTTTGCTCAAACTCCACAATTTTTTCTCAGGACACAGATGGCATTCTCCATCACAGATATCCCAAAATTGTGCCTGGTTGTTGCCCTGTTGTTATGAGTAAGTCCATTAAGTTTGATTATCACTCCCATGTTGATGTTAGGATGTACAATATTCTTCTGGTTCTGCTCATCTTGCTCAGCATCACTTCATGCAATTCCTTCCACACTTCCTTAAATTCCCATCCCTTTTGGTTTCTAATTGAACAATAGTGTTCTAACACACACACACACACACACACACACACACAAACCACAGTTTATTAAGCCATTCCCCAATTGTTGGACATCCACTCAATTTTCAATTCTTTGCCAATTCTTTGAATATTTTTGTAAAGGTGATTTTTTTTACCCTTTTTCATAATCTCTTCAGGGTATAGACCCAGTAGTGGTATTATTGGATCAAAGGGTATGTACATTTTTGTTGCCTTTTGGGCATAATTCCAAACTGCTCTCCAGAAAGGTAGGATGAGTTCACAGTTCCACCAGCAATGTATTAGGGTCTCAGATTTCCCATATTCCTTCCAACATTAATCATTGTCCTTTCTGGTCATATTGTGCAGTCTGAGAGATGTAAGGTAGCATCTCAGAGATGCTTTAATTTGTATTTCTCTAATAATTAGTGATTTAGAGCAATTTTGCATATGTCTATGGATTGCTTTGATTTCCTCATCTGTAGATTGTCTTTGCATGTACTTTGACCATTTTCAATTGGGGAATGGCTTGTCCTTTTTTTTTAATTTGACTCAGTTCTCTTGTATATTTTAGAAATGAGTCTTTTGTGAGAAATACTAGTCATAAAAATTGTTTCCCAATTTACATTTCTTTTGATCTTAGTTACAGTGGTTTTGTCTGTGCAAAAGCCTTTTAATTTAATGTAATCAAAATTGTCTAGTTTATTTTTAATGGTGTTCTCCATCTCTTGGCCATAAACTACTTCCCTTTCCATAGGTCTGACAGGTAAACTATTCCTCGATCTCCTAGCTTACAATATTGTAAAAACAATATTGTTTTTTATGTCTAGGTCCTGTATTCATTTTGATCTTATCTTGGTATAGGGTGTGAGATGTTGGTCTAATCCAAGTTTCTGCCATGCTAACTTCCAATTTTCCCAACAGTTTTTATCCAAGAGAGAGTTCCCACAATAGCTGGACTCTTTGGTTTTATCAAACAGCAGATCACTATAATCAATTCTTGCTATTGCACCTAGTCTATTCCACTGATCCACCACTTCATTTCTTAGATGATACCAGACAGTTTTGATGACTGATACTTTATAATATAATTTTAGATCTAGTAGGGCTAAGCCACCTTCTTTTGTACGTTTTTCATTAAATCCCTGGAGATTCTCAACTTTTTATTTCTCCATATGAATTCACTTACTACTTTTTCTAGTTCATTAAAGTAATTTGTTGGAATTTTGATTGGTAGGGCACTAAACAAGTAGTTTAATTTTGGTAGAATTGCTATTTTTATTATATTTGCTTGGTCTATCCATGAGCAGTTGATATTTGCCCAGTTATTTAAATCTGATTTTATTTGTGTGAGAAGTGTTTTGTAACTGCTTTCAAAAAATTTCTGACTCTGCCTTGGCAGGTAGACTCCCAAGTATTTTATATTTTCTGAAGTTACTTTGAATGGAATTTCTCTTTTTAGCTCTTTCTGTTGCATCTTGCTAGTCATAAATAGAAATGTTGAGGATTTATGAGACCTTATTTTATATACTGTGACCTTGCTGAAGTTGCTAATTATTTCTAGTAGTTTTTTTAGATGATGTTTTGGGATTCTCTAGGTATACCATCATGACATCTGCAAAGAGAGAGTTTTATCTCTTCCTTCTCTATTCTAATTCCTTTGATTTCTTTTCCTTCTCTTATGGCTGAAGCTAACATTTCTAATATGGTATTGAATAGTAGTGGTGATAATGGGCATCCTTGTTTCACCCCTGATCTTATTGGGAATGCCTTTAGCCTATCCCCATTGCATATAATGCTTATTGATGGCTTCAGATAGATATTGCTTATTGTTCTAAGGTGCAATCCATTCAATTCTACATTCTCTAGTGCTGCATTTTGTCAAAAGCTTTTTCAGCATCTATTAATATAATCATATGGTTTCTGATATGTTTGTTATTGATATAATTAATTGTACTGACAGTTTTCCTAATATTGAGCCAACCCTGCATTCCTGGGATAAATCCTACTTGGTCATAATGTATAATCCTAGTGATAACTTGTTGTAGTCATTTTGCTAAGAATTTATTTAAGTTTTTTGCATCTTATTCATCAGGAAAATAGGTCTATTATTTTCTTTCTCTGCTTTAACTCTTCCTGGTTTAGGTATCAGCACCATAGTGGTGTCAGAAAGAGTTAGACAGAGTTCCATCTTCACCTATTTTTCCAAAGAGTTTATATAGAATTGGAATCAGTTGTTTCTTAAATGTTTGATAGAATTCACTTGTGAATCCATCTGGCCCTGAAGATTTTTTCTTAGGGAGTTCAATAATGGCTTGTTGAATTTCTTTTTCTGAGATAGAGCTATTTAAGTATTCAATTTTCTCTTCATTTAGCCTGGGAAATTTATATTTTTGTAAATATTCATCTACCATTTAGATTTTCAGAATTATTGGCATAGAGGTGGGCAAAATAATTCTGAATTATTACTTTAATTCCCTCCTCATTGCTGGTGAGCTCACTTTTTCATTTATGATACTAGCAATTTGGTTTTCTTCTTTCTTTCTTTTTTTTAATCAAATTGACCAGAAGTTTATCAATTTTATTGGTTTTATTTATTAGCTCAATAGTTTTCTTACTTTCAATTTTATTAATTTCTCCTTTAATTTTTAGAATTTCAAATTTGGTATTTAACTGGGGGTTTTTAATTTGTTCTTTCTCTAATTTTTTAGTTGCATATTTAGTTCATTGATTTCCTCTTTCTCTAATTTATTCATGTAAGCATTTAAAGATATCCCCTGACAGGTGCCTTGAGTGTATCCCATAGGTTTTGGTATGTTGTTTCATCATTGTCATTATCTAGGATAAAATAATTAATTTTTCTATAATTTGTTGTTTGAGCCACTCATTCTCTAAAATGAAGTTATTTAGTTTCCAATTAGTTTTTGGGTCTATATCTCCTTGGCCCAATATTGCATGTAATTTTTATTGCATTATGATCTGAGAAAGATGTATTCAATTTTTCTACCTTTTTGCAATTGATTATTAGGTTTTTATGCCCTAGTACATGGCCAATTTTTGTGTAAATGTCATGTACTGCAGAAAAGAAAGTATATTCCTTTCTTTCCCCATTCAATTTCCTCCATAAGTCCATCACGTTTTCTGACAATCTATTTACCTCCTTAACATCCTTCTTGTTTATTTTAAGGTTAGATGTATCTAAATTTGAGTACAGGAGGTTGAGGTCTCCCACCAGTAGCATTTTGCTGTCAACGTCTTCCTGTAACTCCTTCAACTTCTCCTCTAAGAATTTGGATGCTATCCCATTGGGTGCATACATATTTAGTATTGAAATTACTTTATTGTCTATGGTACTTTTGGGGAGGATATAGTTTCCTTCCTTATCTTTTTTTAATGAGATCAATTTTTTTCAGCTGCTTTGTCTGAGATAAGGATTACTGCTTTTTTCACTTCAGCTGAAGCAAAATATATTTTGCTCCAACCCTTTACCTTTACTCTTTATGTATCTCTCTACTTCAAATTAGTTTCCTGTAAGCCACATATTGTAGGATTCTGTTTTTTAAATCCTTAATTATTAGTAACATTAATTAATAGCATAATTATTAATAATAGCACATCATTGATTTCTTCCTTCTTTCCTTTCTTCCTTCCTTCCTTTCTTTTTCTTTCTTTCTTTCTTCCTCTTTCTTTTTCTTTTTAAAATTTATTTTTATTATATTTTCCCCCTAGTTACATATTTTCTCCCTGGTTACATGCAAAACCAAGTTTCAACATTCACTTCCAAAACCTTGATTTCCAAATTCTCTCTCTTTCTCCCACTCTGCTCCTCCCCATCAAGAAAGGAAGTTACTTGATATAGGTTGAAAATGTGTAGTCATGAAAAATATTACTGTAATAGTCATATTGTAAAAGTAAACATAACCCCACCCCAAAAAGGAAAAAACAGAAACCTCATAATAAATAAAGTAAAAAAAAAAACCCATACCAGTTAGTATTCTGAGACCATTAGCTCTGTCTTTGGGAAGTATAATATTCTTTATCAAAAGTCCATCAGAGTTCTCTTGGGTCACAGCATTGCTGAGAAAAGGTAGATCATTCACAGCCGTTCATCCAGCAACACGTCTATTACTATATATAAAGTATAGTTCCTAAAGCATTTGTTTATGTAAATTTTTTTACATAGAGCATTCTGTTCATCATTTCTCATAATAAAACATTTCATCTCAATCACACACCACAATTTATTCAGCCAGTCCCCAGTTAATAGACATCCCCTCAACCTCAAGCTCCTCTTCATCAGAAAAGAGCTGCTATAAATATTCCTATACATATAGATACTTTTCTTCCCATATTTCAACTCTTCTGGAATGTAGACCTAGCAATGGCACTGCTGGGCTAAGGGGTAGGCATGGTTTCATAGTCTTTTGGCCATATTTCCAAATTCCTCTACAGAATTGATGAATCATTTCACAATCCCCTCAATAGTGCATCAATGTTTCAACTTCCTTCTAACATTTGTCATTTTCTCTTTCTGTCCTATTAATCAATTTGATAGGTTAAAGGTAGTATATAAGAATTGTTCCAACCCAAATTTCTCCAAATTTCCCTCTCTTCCATTATCTACAGCCTCCCATCCTCCTTCCCAATTCCATTGCTCCCATCCCTTTCCTCTCCTACTTTCCTCTAGGGTAAGATTGATTTCTATACCCAATTGAGTGTGGATGTTATCCCCCCACTGAGCCAGTTCTGATGGGTGTAAGATTTACTTATTACCCCTCGTATTTGCCCACTTGCACTCTACTTCCAAAGCTATTTCTTGCCTTTTATGTAATATATACCCTATTCTATCACTCCTTTACCCTTTTCCCAGTACATTCCTTTCTCCTTCATTAACTCCATCTTTTTAATATTATATCTTCAAATTCAACTTCCAGCTATGTCTTATCTCTATCTCTATCTCTATCTCTATCTCTATCTCTATCTCTATCTCTATCTCTATCTCTATCTATCTCTATCATCTCTCTCTCTCTCTCTCTCTCTCTCTCTCTCTCTCTATCTCTATTTCTATCTCTGCTCCTTTTAACTGCCCTACTAAATGAAGAAGTTCATATGAGTATCATCTTCCCATGCAGGAATATAGACAGTCCAACATTATTAAGTCTTTACTGTTTACCTTTTTTATACTTTACTTGAGTCTTGTATTTGAAGATCAAATTTTCTGTTCAGTTTTGGTTGCTTCATTAGGAAAATTTAGTCCCCTATTTCCATCATTCCCCCAAAAGAGTATGTTTGGTTTTGCTGGGGAGTTGATTCTTGATTGTAATCCAAACTCTTTTGCCTTTTGGAATATCATATTCCAAGCCCTACAATCCCTTAATGTAGAAGCTTCTAAATCTTATGCTAATTGTGGCTCCACAATATTTGAATTATTTCTTGCTGCTTGCAATATTCTCTCCTTGATTTCAGAGTTCTGAAATTTGTCTATAACATCTGTGACAGTTTGCATTTTAGAATTTCTTTTAGGAGGTAATCAATGGATTCTTTCAATTTCTATTTTACCCTATACTTCTAGGATATCAGGGCAGTCTTCCTGGATAATTTCTTGAAAAATGATGTCTGGAGAGGTTAAGTGGCACAGTGGATATAGTCAGGAGGATATGAGTTCAAATACAGTCTCAGACTGGATAATAATAATAATAATAATTACCTAGCTATGTGACTTTGGGCAGGTCACTTAACCCCACTGCCTTGCCAAAAAAAAAAAAGAAAAATGATGTCTAGACTCTATTTTTGAACATAGCTTTCATGTAGTCCAGTCATTTTTAAATGATCTCTCCTGGATCTATTTTCTAAATTTCATATTTTCTTCTAGTTTTAGATTCTTTTGGTTTTGTTTTATTGTTTCTTGATTTCTCACAAAGTCATCAGCTTCTCCATTTGATATTCTAAGGAATTATTTTCTTCAAAGAGCTTTTATATATCTCCTTTTCTATTTGGCCTATTTTGCTTTTTAAAGCATTCTTTTAATTAGCATTTTGGACCACTTTTTCCATTTGACCCAAACTGATTTTCAAGATGCTATTTTCTTCAGGTTTTTTTTGGGGGGGGGTATCTCCTTCACCAAGTCGCTGACTCAGTTTTCATGATTTTCCTGCATCCCTCTCATTTCTCTTCCCAATTTCTCCTCTACTTACCTTACTTGAGTTTCAAAATAATTTTTGAGCTCTTTCATGGCCTGAGACCAATTCATATTTTTCTTGGAGAGTTTGGATGGACAAGCTTTGACTTTGTTATCTTCTTTTGAGAGTGTATTTTGACATCCATATGGCCCAAGTAGCTGTCTGTAGTCAGATTTTTTTTCTTCTGTTATTTGCTCAATGACTTTATTTTAACTCTTTGGTTTTTTTTTCTTTTTTTTGTTTTTTGGTTTTTGCAAGGCAAATGGGGTTAAGTGGCTTTCCCAAGGCCACACAGCTAGGTAATTATTAAGTGTCTGAGACCGGATTTGAACCCAGGTACTCCTGACTCCAAGGCCGGTGCTTTATCCACTATGCCACCTAGCTGCCCCTTAACTCTTTGTTAAGGTGGGGTTCTGCTTCCAGGTTGGAGGATACACTCTCCCAAGTTTTTGAAAATTTTTTCAGCTACTTTCAGAGATACCTTAGGAATCTGCCAGTTCTCTATTCCTCCAAGGTTTTATGAGAGGCCATGACTGCTCTCCTGATCTGTGCTCTGATTTGTGGATGACCACAAATACTCCTTTCTGCCCTTGAATTGTGAGAAGGATCCCTGCTCTGTTGCAGGCAGTTCTGTTGTGCTTCTGCTTCTTTTCCAATAAGTGGGGTGCTAGACTGCAACCTGGATCCCATATGGGCAAAACACCTGAGTTATGCCTCAGGGATTGCAAAGAGACCCCTGACTCCCTTACTGTAGGCAGCTCCCAATTGAGGAGGCATGCTCCTAGTCCTCTGGGGTCAGATTTGCACTGGACTGTGTTCTGCTCTCACTCTGATATGGCAGAATTTTCCTACTTATCTTCCAAGTTGTATTTGGCGATCCCTGACTGAGTGGTCTGGAACTCTCCATGACTGCCACGGATCCAGCCATCCCTCGGCCTCTTCCAGGATGGTTGGGGCTGGTTCACTTTGGCATGGCCCAGGCTGCACTAAGGGTCCTTTCTAACCCTGGTGTAATAAACTCTTCCCCCAGATATTTCCAGTTGTCTTCATCCAAAAAATTGTTTCACCCAACTTTTTGTGAGTTCTGCCACTCTAGAATTTGGTTGGCATCGTTATTTAAAGATATTTGGAGGGGTTTGCGAGAGAGCTCAGGGGAGTCCCTGCCTTTACTCCACCATCTTGGCTCTGTCCCCTCTTTCTCATTACTTTTTTTGGAGGGGTGGTGGTGGTTTGCAAGGCAGTGGGATGAAGTAACTTGCCCAAAGTCGCACAGCTAGGTAATTATTAACTGTCTGAGATCGAGTTTGAACTCAGATCCTCCTGACTCCAGGACTGGTGCTCTATTCACTGGGTCACCTAGCTGCCCCTGTTCATTATTTCTTAAAAACACAATAGTATTCCATCACAATCATATAGCAAAACTGTTTAGCCATTCTCCAGTTGACAGGCATTCATTCAAAGTCCAATTCTTTGATACCACAAAAAAACTCCTATAATCTTATTTGTACAAAAAAAATCCTTTCCCTTTTTCTGTGATTTCTTTGGGATACAGACCTATTAGTGGTATTGCTGAGTCAAAAGGTATACCCACTTTTATAGCCCTTTGGGCAAATTGTTCTTCAGACCAGTTTGTTACTCTACTAACAATTCCTTAATGTTCCAGTTTTTCCACATCCCCTCTCCCAATCATCATTTTCCTTTTTGGGTCATATTAATCCACCTGATAGACATGGGATAGCTCCTCAGAGTTGTTTAATTTTTAAAAGACATGTACAGAAGATAGAAGCAAAACCAAACAAATAAGATGAATATGAGTGTGGTGCAGTGTTGTAGAAAATAGTGGTGAGATTGCTAAAGGTCAGAATGAGCTAAGGCTAATGAAAATTAAAGACAACCAACAAATTTTCTAAAGCTATTTTGAGAAAATAAAAAGGAGGAAGAAAGGAAGACCAAAAAAGGAATGGAATCTTTTACTGGACTGGATGGTAATTTGATAACTGAGAAAAGGCAGAACTTCTTAATTTTATTTTTTCTGCTTTCTCTACAAAGAGAATATCCTTTACAGTGAAAATGACCAAGAAAAATGACAAATGACTGACAAGGAGTTGACAACCAAGGTAAGTAAGGAGTCAAGGTGATAAGAATTTTATTAAGGGCTTACTATGTAACAGGCACTATGCTAAGCACTGATAATACAAACCTTAGCAGACAAAAAAGGAGACAGTCTCTACCCTCAAGGAACTTGCATTCTAATGGGGGATGACCATACATAAAAACAATTTAAAATAGTGGCAGTGGTGGTAGTGGTAGGGTTGAAGGTAAAAGGTATAGAAAATCCTTTAATGATGAGTCAGGTATGCAATCTGAAGGAAGATAGGGTTGGCCTTGGCCTCCTTCTTAAAATGGAGATTCTGAGAGGAACCAGTCAATTAGAAGGTAAAGCTTCAGGGGAGGGAGGATCCTTCTGGTATGAGAAGTAACCCATGAATGGTTCCCAGCCAAAGAAGTTACTAGAAAAAAGTCTTATGGAGATGTACTAAGAAGGTACTAGCCAGTCTTGATGAATTGAGTCATCTGGTTTAGATGAACTATCCCATCTAATCCAGAAAGAACTAGCAGATACAGGTACTGCAATGGATAGAGTGCCTATATGGAGTCAGGAAGGATTTTCTTTTTATTTCCTAATATTTTATTTGTTTTCCAATTATATACAGTAGTAGTTTCTACCAGTCATTTTTGTAAGGTTTGAATTTTACACTTTTCTCCCGTTCCAACTATAGAAGGCAGTCTGATAATCTTTACATTGTTTTCATGCTACGGATTGATTGAAATTGAATGTATTGAGAGAGAAATGTTGTTGAGGAGAAAATAAAATTAGAGACAGGAAAAATTGTGTAGTACTTAAGATACTTTTTTTTTTAATTGAAGGTAATAGACTTTGGTCTTTGTTTAAACTCCACAGTTCTTTCTCTGGATACAGATGGTATTCTCCATCACAAGTACTCTAAAATTGTCCCTGATTATTGCCCTGATGAAATGAGCAAGTCCATTAAGGTTGATCATCACCCCCACGTTATTGTTAGGTTGTACAATGTTCAACTGGTTCTGCTTTTCTCACTCTCAGTTCATGCAAGTCTTTCCAGGCTTCTCTGAAATCCCATCCCTCTTGGTTTCTAATAGAGCAGTAGTGTTCCATAACATACAGATACCATAATTTGTTCAACCATTCCCCAATTGATGGACATTCACTCAATTGCTACTACAAATAGGACTGCTATGAATATTTTTGTACAAGTGATGTTTTTATCCTTTTTTTCATGGTCTCTTCAGGGTATAGACCCAGTATTGATATTGCTGGATTAAAGGGTATATACATTTATATTGCCTTTTGGGTATAATTAGGAAGAGTTTTCTTTCTGAGTTTAATTCTTGTCTCAGACATTTATTAGCTGTCTGACCCTGGGCAAGTCATTTAACCTTGCTTGTCTCAGTTGCCTCGTCTGTAAAATGAGTTGAATGGCAAATCAATGTACTATCTTTGCCTAGAAAACCCCAGAAGGTCACAAAAGGTCATAAAAAAGAATAAGAACAAACTATTAGTGATATTTGAAAAATCAAGGTAAAAGGTAGAGGCATTATAATACTGAAGAAGGGCAATGTTCTGATTTTCAAGAAGAAGGAAAAGAATAGACTTCTTACTACAGACCAGTGAACTTGATATTACTGGAAAAATTCTATAATGTATCATTGAAGGGATGATTGGCAGAGATATATGGATGTAGAAATTAGAAAGAACGAGCATGGTTTCCAGCAAGAATAATTCATATTAGACGAATGTAGTTGATTTTGGTGGGGGGGAGTGGGGGTGTCTAGAATTGGTAGACCAGTAAATGAAAGGGAATGCTGTGGATGTAATGTACTTAGATTTTTTTGATTAAGTGTCTCACTTAATTCTTTTTTTTTTTAGATTTTTTGCAAGGCAATGGGGTTAAGTGGCTTGCCCAAGGCCACACAGCTAGGTAATTATTAAGTGTCTGAGGCTGGATTTGAACTCAGGTACTCCTGACTCCAGGGCTGGTGCTCTATCCACTACACCACCTAGCCGCCCCTCTCACTTAATTCTTATGGAGAAATATAGAGAGGTGACTTAGATAATAATAAAATCATTTGGATTTAGAATTGACTAGATGACTGGATTCATATTTGCAAATAGTTCAATGTCAAAATGACATGACGTTTTCAATGGAACACCCCAAGAATCTGTGCTTGGCTCAGGGCACTTTTATTAATGAGTTGTATAAAATTATAACAGTACTTGGTAGTTATAAGTGCTTAATAAATATTTATTGACTGACTAATAAAGGCATATATGATATCCTTATCAAATTTGTAAACAGCACAAAGTGGAGAGAGATAGTAAACAAATTGGTGATATCCAAAAGGATTCTAATAGTTTCAAGCATTGAGTCAACTTATTAAGGAAAAAAAAATGACTTATGTTTAGTCTTTCCCAAGTATAAGATGGGAAAAATGGGCAGAGGGTAATGGTTCTGGAAAAAAAAATATCCAGGGGTTTTAGTGGACTACAAACTTAATACATGGAGAAGGAAATGAGAACCACTTCAGTATCTTTGTCAAGAAAACCCCAAATGGGGTCACAAAGAATTGGATATGACATAAAAGGAACAACAACGTCAAAAATTTAATCTATGAGTTAATGATATATGATAGACATAAGTAGTAGATATAATCTTGTTGACCAATCAATAAATATTTAATAGACACCTACTATGTGCCAGTCACTGTGCTTTACAAATATTGTTTCATTTGGTCCTTATAAAAATCCAGGGAAGTAGGTGTAATAGTTAACTCCATTTTGAAGTTGAGGAAACTGAGGCAAACAGAGGTTAAGTGACTAGCCCAGGCTCACCCAGCTAGGAAGCATGTGAGGCTGGATATGAACTCAGATCTTCTTGATTACAGTTCCAGCAATCTGGGTGCTACCTAACTGCCTAAATGGGGAAGGGGCACAATAAAGACTTGTGGATGATAGCTCATGCTTAGACTCAAATTTGTAAGTATTATTGTATTTTTAAAAATATATAAGTAAGAGTTATATACATTTTATGGTTGAAAAAACTAAATTTTAAACAGTTCACAAGCCTTGTTGGTGGTTATATCAAGTGCCAGAGACAGGTTTTGAATCCACACTTTTCCTGAAGCCCAGTTCATTGCTTTCCACTACACCATTTGTTTCTCCCATCAAGGTTGATTGGGCACATCCCTACATTGTAGAGTTTCTATTATTCCATGACATATTTTTTTCATCATTTTATCAAAGACTATAAGAGACCTCAAAGGTCATTGGGTTCAATTAATTTTACAGATGAGGAAAATTAAGCCTACAAGATTAAGAGTCTTGCCCATGGTCACATGGATTATAAATTTAGAATTGAACCTAGGTCGTTTGTTTCCTAACCTAGTACTCCTCCTGATTGTACCATATTGCCTCACTTATTTTGGTACCTTGATGAATATATGATCTCAGTGATGCTAGCATTCACTCTATTAGTGTGATCCATCCTCCCTTTCTGGCTCTTAAAGTGCTTAATAAATCCTTTTTTATCTTCCTTCCTTCTTTCCTTCCTCCCTCCGTCCCTCCTTCCTTCCCTCCCTCCCTCCCTCCCTCCTTCCTTCCTTCCTTCCTTCCTTCCTTCCTTCCTTCCTTCCTTCCTTCCTTACTTCCTTCCTTCCTCCCTTCTGTCCTTCCTCCTTTCTGTCCTTCCTCCCTTCTTTCTTTCCTTCCTTCCCTCCTTCCTTCTCTCCTTCAGAAAATTCAGGTGATTTGTTATTCCTCATTCTCCCTACATGAATGGCTCACTTCTTTTTCTGGTTGCACATGTCCTCAGTAATGTCATTTCTACTATTTCTTATTCCTAAGTCATTGCTGGCAACATAATGCAGCCTAATTATTCATATTCTCCCATTTTAAAAAATCATCAATATTGAACATCCTTATGGTGTAGGGCACTGAGCTGGCCTTGCTCAGTAACCTTGGTGACGCCTCAATTCTGGGCAAACACATGCTGCTTCCATCCTACAGTTTAATCTCAGTTGTACATAGGACTACTTATTATTCTGAATGGAACCCACACAGATATGGACACTTCCCTAGTTTCCCAATAAAAAAGACTCAATTAATTTTAAAAGAGCATGATCATTTTTTCCTAATTTAAAGAAATAAGCATTATTCTGCTTCAAACAGACTACCCTCTCTCATCATTTTGAAATAAATGGTCTATTGAGTATTAGACAATGGAAGATGAAATATCATACACATAATTTCCTATGTCATCAAAAGTATGTTCCTTTTGACCTTTACAAGTTAAATTCAAAAGTTAATTCAATTTTCATTCTAAAGGCTATTAAGGTATGAGAGGAAAGGACTTAGGTAGGATTCAGAAAGATTTTAATGAGTTGGAAGTGGGTCAAAAAACATTTACTACTCATTAAAAAATTGTCTCTGATTTATCATGACTTTCCTAACACATTCAAAGTCTATCTTCTAGCTGGATTAAATCCTATTAGCTGATCAACCAATATATTAATTTGAAAGTCATCAAATCTTTTCCAAGGGACTTGAAGACTTTTTAAAAGTTATTTGGAAAAAAACCTTTCAATGTCCCTCAGGATGGTTATTTGCTTTTAAATTGTCTTTTTGAATAAAGAAATCTTCCCAATGAAAACAATAAACCAAAATAAGGTAAAAGCTTATTAATATGCATGCCTCTAATTTGGAATTTGTGATAACTCCAAACTGGATAAAGCTGTTGTTTACCTCTGTACTCCCCTAGAAGGGAAGGTTTGATAAGCAAATTATTAGTCTTTACAAGGTGGCAAGAGATATTTAAGCTAATTACGAGAATAAACAGTTTTAAAGTACATTAATTGTTACTATGCAAATAGTATTGCTAATTACAAATGATTCTTATCTACCCAGTAAAGCAAGGCCAGCAAAAGGCCTGTTACTTGCATACACTTTGTTAGCACTTAATTTGAGTTATTTTATGCTTTGAAAGTAATAAAGCTGCATTTCTAGGAAACATTAAGACTTTTCACTAACTCAAACAGGCCTTCTGCCCCATTAGTCCTAATTAATGAGTTTTCTCAGGATTTGCTTGTAGTAACATTCATTGCCAAGCTCAATTTTATTTCTACTTTCTTTATAAACAAGAGAAACTAGAAATGCCTTTAGAGATTCATTCTGTAGTTAAGACAAAGGCTTTGAAGTTTCAGCTCCAGGTTCAAGCCTAAGTCTGCTGCTTGCAATGTAATATCTGGCAAATTCAATTAGCCAAGTTCAGAACCAGACCTTATTGTTTTGCCTCATAAAACCACCTTTCCTCTAAATTTTCCTATTTTTGTGGGAGAGAGTTCTGCCATCTTGGTAGTCACCCAGTTTTGCCTCTTTGGAATCATCCTGTCCACTTCTCTCACTGTCCCATTCTTTCTTCACCTCTATATTCTATCAGTTGACAGGTTTTAGTAATCCTCCCTCTACAACATTTAGATTATATGCTCCTTATATTATATGCAAGGACCACTTTTCTCTTTTGTCTTTCTTTGGTAACTCCAGAACTTAGCTCATAGTAGGTACTTTATAACTGCTTGTTGACTAATAGACAACTGTTATATCTGTCCACTTTTCTCTATTCACATAGCTTCTACTGTAGAGCAAACCCTCATCTAAGTTGATTATTCCAATAGCCTCTTAATTGGTCCCAGGTTTAGTCTCTCCTTTGTCCAATGCATTCTTCATATAACCTTCACATTGAAATTTCTAACACAGAAATCTGATCATGCTATTTTACTATTTAAATTTAAGGTTTATCTTAAAATACAAATTTTGATGTTTAAAGCACCAAAAAAAGTCTGCTATCAACCTTATCAAATTTTTTTTATTTTTCCCTTTCATTTATTTTCATTTTAGCCTATCTGGCCTCTTGGTTGTTCCCTGAGCATGAAATTCTACCTCCCACTTCCATGACTCAGCATAAGTGTTCCCCTATCTATGGAATGTCCTCCCTCTTTACTCCCATCTCTTAGAATTTCTAGCTTCCTTTAAAGCACATCTAAGGTGCCTCCAACTGAGGCCTTTCCTCATAACCAGAGTTATTAGTATTCTACCTCTTGGAAAAACTGTGGAAAAGGTGGTATGACATAATCATAGAGGCAATTTGGGAGTGCTGTGGATAAAGTGTGGAACCTAGAGTCAAGAGGACTCATCTTCCTGATTTCAAATCTCAGACACTAACTAGTTGTGTGATGCAGGACAATTTACTAACCCTGTTTGCTTCATTTTCCTCATCAGGAAAATGAATCAGAGAAGGAAATGGCAAACTATTCCAGTATCTTTGCCAAAAAAACTCCAAAATGGATCACAAACTGAACAATAATAGTAACAAATGGTTTAATCAATGGGGGGTAGACCTTGATATCAGGAAGATCTTTCATATGCTAACTTTATGTTCATGGGCAAATCCTGTAATATTTCACCAAGGTAACTCTCTAAGACTAAAAATTAGAGACAATTTCATATTTGAGGAAACTGAGTTAGAGAGCAATTAAATGACTTAGCTAAGGTCACAAAGTTAATAGATATCTGAAATAGGATCACAACTCAGATCTTACTGACTCTAGGTCCAATGCTCTTTCTACTACGCAACCTATATGCTTCTAGGGAGTAGATATGATGCTCTGACCTCTTAAAAAAATTATTCTCTGACTGTCCATGACCTGGAGGGAATTTTTTCTTCCTCTGCCTCTCCTTCAGTGACAGACAATGGAGAAATCAAAAGCATTCACCAAAATCTAGAATGGTTTACATGAACTGATAGGAAGAGAAGTGAGCAGAAGCAGAACATTGCACACAGTAACAATATTGTATAATGAACAACTATGGATGACTTGATTATTTTCTGCAATACAGTGATTTAAGACAATCCCAAGAGTCATGTTGAAAAGTGCTATCCATTTCCAAAGAAAGAAATGATGAAATATGAACACAGCCTGAAGAATACTGTTTTCATTTTCTTCTCCTTTTTTTGGTTGAGTTTTCTTCCACAAAATGAGTAATATAGAAATAGTTTACATGATTGCTCCTCCCTTATCTCTTCCTCCTTTTAATTGACTTCTTTTCAAATAAGCTTGATGGTCATGAGGCTAATTCTTCTATTTCTTCCATAGGGTATAGGGTCAGAAATCCAAAGCTGAAGGAAACATTGGAAGTGACAACTCAATCTCCTCATTTTAGAGGTGAAGAAGCTGAGGCCCAGAGAGGTATGGTGGTCAGATATCATGAGTTGTAAGGTGACTGTCAACATTTGTGTGTTTCTTTTTTCTTTATGTTTTTGCAAGGCAAATGGAGTTAAGTGGCTTGCCCAAGGCTGCACAGCTAGGTAATTAAGTGCCTGAGGTCAAATTTGAACTCAGGTCCTCCTGACTCCAGAGTTGGTGCTCTATCCACCGCGGCACCCAGCCACCCCCTGACAGTCAACATTTGAACACAAACTTTTTGGCTCTAAATTCATCACTCTTTCCCATTATACTCTCACATGAGGACCCCACAATTTAATTTAAAATTACAACAACATATGATGGTGAAGGGATCTAAGAAGTCTGTTGCCATGCCCACTTTTTCCTTTCTGTGTTCTCCTAGAATTCCCCATAGAGAAGGCTGAAGCCCTATCACCTTTACTGTTCTGTTCAGAGACTTTAAGATGAGCACTACCTCCCTTTCCCCTCCCTCAACCCCCATGCCTTCTTTATGGATTTATCATCATCATTTTTCTCCCCTCACCTCCCTCTCAACAACTAAAGCCAAAGAATTAATTTGGGGGAGATTCAAACATGACAGTCCCTCTCAAAAGTTTAGGGATTGTTTAACTTGTAAATGATGAAACTGATAATCAGAAGAGTAAAGTCACTTCCTCAGTGACATCTTGTTATCTGGTAGCCAGTCATGTACAGAATTAGAATCCAGACCTCACAGACTGATGCTGTTTTCAGGACACTGTGCCACCCTACTGACTGTGTTCAATTTTGCTTGTAAGACTCGAAGGACATAGCCATATATAAATAGGAAAGGACAGGGTTTTATGTTTAATATAATTCTATATTATAAGGAACAAGTCATTTCCATTATAATTCTTCTCTTTGAGTTGCTCAAAACCTTTTTAAATAATTCCTTTTAGATTTAAATTGTCCATGCTTTGAAAATGTGTGGTCTCAGCCCAGAGGTGATTTTCTTTTGCAAAATTTGACAGAATCTTTTCAGCTGCTTTGGATTAGTGTGAAGTTAAGAAAAAAAATATCTGGTGGAAAACCTATTTCTGCAGCTTCCTCTTAGCCCCTACTTAACTCCAAATCTGCCAAATTTATAACATTAAACTTTGGTTAAATTAAATCCATCATTTGTTGAAAGAATATCAGGAAACAGTTAAGTATTTCAAGATGGGAGCCACTGTTCTATGTCTATGAAGAGGCACAGCAGAAGCTTTTATAAAGAATTGAGTCAGTCACTGTAGAGGAAAAAGAAACCAAAAACCCAAAAATCCCAAAGCACAACCATTTTGTAACAACAACAACCAGAACCGTCCCAAGGGTGGGCAGAGCTGGAGCTCTTATCTCAGAGTCTTTCATCTGGGCTGCATGTGTGAGAATGTGTGTGTGTGTGTGTGTGTGTGTGTGTGTGTGTGTTTTGAGAAAGAGAGAGAGACAGAAAGAGAAAGAGAGTGTTCACTTCACTTCTTGTGGTAATCCCTTGCTCCCTCACCTGGCCCCAGAATGTCACTCCTGGGATTTTGCCATTATTGCATTCATTATCTGGCACCCTCCTTCCCTTCTCCATTGTTCTCTTCTACTTCCTCCTGTGGGAGGGCATTAGGGACAACTGGATATGTTAAGAGGGCATGACCTAGATTCTCATGGGAATGGACTGCTTTCATTCTGTATAATAAAGCACTTATATTGGGTTATTCCCTGGTTTGTCTACCCAACTTCAAATTTTCCTCTAGTGCATGAATTCAATTTAGTAAGAATTTATTCAGTATTACCACATAGTAGACATTGTTCTAAGAACTGAAGCAAACTTTTCCTTTAAGGATTTTATATTCTTAACTATGGACAGCTAAGTAGTACAATGAAGAGACTACTGGGCCATGAGTTAGAAACACCTGAGCCTCAGAAATATTTAGTTGTAAAAATCTGAGGAAGTACTTAACCTCTGTCTGCTTCAGTTTCTTTAAATTTAAAATGGGTATACTAATAGCCTCTACCTCAGGGGTTTGTTGTGAGGATCAGATAATACTTGTAAAGTTCTTGGTATGTAACAGCTGCCTCTGATAACTAGGAAAATAACCTGTTTTTATAATCAAGTCATTTGGATTCTCTGTGGTGAAAGGCATTGGCTATCCTTTTTTTCCTAACACATACACCACACATGGTTAGGTCTATTCTAGCAAGAGAAGCCTAATATTTTTACTTTTGTCTTTTTATTAATGTGTTAAATCTGCACTTCAAAGTAGTTACACATTTAAACAAGACCATGCTCTATTAAAAAGTGCAGGTGGAGTCAATAGGGTGGTTTAGTGGCAACCCAGACAAACTCTTTCAAAATCCCCTTCTAAACAACTTTTAAAATAATGCTTTATATCAAATTTTGGAGTAGCAGAACTAACAAAAGTCAGGGGGAGGCATTTTTCTGATCTTTGAAAAGTTAGGAGGTCAAAAAAAAAGTTAGGAGTTTGTAATACCAGGATAGAAGCCTTCACATACTGTGGTACCAACAGTGGATGTCACAGTGGCAGCAGATTCAGGACTCTCAGCCCAGAGAGGGGTCAGACAACTGGTCAGACAGAGATGACAGGGGTCCCTTTGCAATATTTGAATCTTACTCATCAGAATTGTTCCAAAAAGAGAAGAATACATACACACAAATTCACTCACATACACACACACACACACACACACACACACACACACACACACACATGCACACACACACATTCAACTGTATATAGAAATATATAAAGGGAAATAAGTAGGAAAGGGGATAATAGAAAGGGAGGAGATGATAAAAGGAAGAAGAGATTAAGGGAAGCAGTGATTAGAAGCAAAATAGACTTTTTGAGGAGGGGCAGGATGAAAAAGAGAAAGAGAAAAACAAACAAGAAAATGGGATAGAGAGAAATGTACAGAAAGTAATTAAAAATGTGAAAGTGAATGGGATGAGTTCACCCATAAAATGGAAGCAGATTATAGAAGAGCATAGAAAACATAATCTAACAATGTGTTGGTATAAGAGATACTCCTGAAACAGAAAGATGCTCAGGGTTAAAATAAAAGGTTGGAACAGCATCTAATATGCTCCAGTTCAACTAAAACAAGACAGGGATAGCAATGATGATATCAGGTAAAGTAGAAGCAAAAATTTAAATTCATTATAATCATGTCACAACTTGTTCATCCATTTCCCCAATTGATGAGCATCCCTTGGATGTCCTTGGATTTAAAAGGATAATTTAAGGAAACTACATTTTACTAAAAGGTACCATAGGTAATGAAGTAATATAAAATATTTTTATAGTGAATTTCTTTGTTAAAGTTCTCTTTTCTCTAATTATATACACTGAATATAGAATTGAGTCAAATTTATAAAAGTAATATCTATTCCCTATTTGACAAATGGTTAAAGAACATAATAGGTAGTTTTCAGAAGAAGAAATCAAAGTTATCTACAATCATATAAAAATGTTCAGGGATTGCTGATAAGAGAAAGTCAAATTTTAAAAAAATTAAATTATTTAAAAAACTCATACCTATCAGAAATGACAAATGATGAAAAAACAGGTACCCTAATGCAATGTTGATGGAGAAGTAACTGGTCTAACAATTCTGATGAATAGGTTCAAAGGGCTATAAAACTGTAAATCCTTTCATTAGCAATACCACTACTACTAACTAGGTCTGTATCCTAAAGAGATCAAAAAAAAAAAAAAGGAAAATGACCTATATATACAAAAATATTTATAGAAAATTTTTTTGTGGTTGCAAAGAACTGGAAATCCAAGGGATGTTCATCAATTGGGGAATGGCTAAGAGATAGTTTCAGAAAAAACATGACAAGACCTATATGAACTGATATAAAGAGATCTTAGAAGAACTAGGAGATCATGGTATAGAGTAACAGTAATATTGTAGTGATTATCAGCTATGAAAGACGTGGCTACTCTGATCAATACAATTTTTCAACTCAATTTCAAAGGACTCATGCTGAAAAAACACTATATTCTGAAAGAAAACCGATGAATTGAGTGCAAACTGAGGCATAAATTTCTCACTTATTTTTTCTTGCTTTTTGTTTTTTGCAATTTGACTAATCTGAAAATATGTTTTGCATGATTTCACTGGTATAATTGATTTCATACTGTTCTCAGTGTATGTGGGAGAGGATGGGAGAGAGGGAGGGAATTTGTATATCAAAATTTAAAAAGAAAAGAATGCTAAAAATAAATGAAAAGAAATAAGAAAATTTTAAAAGAAATCCTTTCTAAATAATATCATGGCTTGTCTAGGGAATTTTCCCAGCAGTAGAGGAGTTTGGGAGATAATATTCTTTTGTATATAAGGCAATTGAAAAATGATTCTACTACTTTAGTTTCCTTTATTATTTAGTTTGTCAATCCTACTTAGTAAAATGATTTGCTATTTAAAGAAAAAAAAAAGAAAGCTCATTGCACTTGGAGTCAGGAGACCAAGACTTGATCATGCTGAATGGGGCTGTGAATAAGTTATTTTATATGAAATCTCTCTAGTTATAGCTCCCCTTCAATGGGGTTGACAGTATCACTCATATGTGTGTGTGTATTTGTACATATAATTCATAGGCTTGCAAAATACTCTATATGTTATGTCATTTGATTCTCGCTACAATCTTCTGAGGTAGGTATTATGATTACTCCCATCTTATAGATGAAAAAAAAAACAAGAGAATTTGCATGATTTGTCCAGGCTTATGCAATTAGCAAATGATACTTGTAGGATTCGAACTCAGTTTCAATTCAATAAACATTAATTAAGTACCTAATATGAGCTATATACAATGCTAAGTATTGGGGATATAAAGAGGCAAAAGATGATCCCTAACCTCAAGGAATTTACTATCTAAGGGGGAAAGAGCTCTTCCTACTCAGTCCAGATTTCATTCTATGTATGTATGTATGTATGTATGTATGTATCTATCCATATATATATATATGTATATATATATATATATGCATATCACCTCTCTCTATCTCTATCTCTATCTCATTCTTTATCTCATCTATCTACCTGTACCACTTAGCTGCCTCTGGTTTGAATGGGGCTAGGAAGGCAGCTAGGTGGCAGTGGTTAGAGCACAGGATGTGGAGGCAGGACGACCTAAGCCGAAATCCCATCTCTGACTAACTATAAGAACTTAGACAAATCTTTCAGTCTCAGTTTCCTCAGCTGTAAAATGAAGATAATAAAAGTATTTCCTTTAGTGGTTGTTGTAATGATTGAATATGTAAAGGGCTTTGCGAACCTTGAGGTATTACATAAAAGGTATATATATATATATATATATATATATATATATACATACATATATATGTGCATATATATACACACACACATATATACATACATATATATGCATATATATACACATATATATATATACACACACACACATATATATATATATATATATAAAATTAATTACTAATGGTGCCTGAGCTGAATCTTGAACAATATTAGAGAATTCAAAAGATGGAGGTAAGAAGAGAAGCTATAGCTTTTGCAAAGGCACAGGGCCAGAAGATGGGATATTACTAGGGGAATGAACAGCATGAAGAAATGTAAAGTCAGTTTTAAAAGATAGACTAAAAGCAGATTCTGAAAATCCTGAAATGTCAAACTTTGTATTTTATCATGGTGGCAACAGGGAGTCCCTGAAGCTCCTTAAGCAAGGGAGTGGTTGGTCCAATTGAAGCTTTAGGGGTCTCCATTTGACTGATGTGTGGAGGGTAAATTGTTGAGAGTAAAGCTTGGAAGCAGCAAGACCAATGAGCATTTTAGAAAAGTCTAGGGGAGAAATAAAATGGCTCAGTGAGTAGTCCCTACATCCTAGTTTGTTGTGAGATAAGTTCTTTGTAATTTGGAAGTGTGAGTATTTATCATTATTAATAAATCTGGAGAAAGAATATAGAGGAACACATGATTAAGTGAACTAGTCTTCAAATGTCTTGGTCATTTGACCAGTGTATATAACCATTGTGATGCAGTTGTCCTGTTGGTCACAGGGGAGGTTGGGCTCTGAGGGTTGAGGGTCTTCCACTGACTCCTGGTGATCTATGCTTACCATTCTTTTCCACAAACTGCCTTTTTAGACTGAGCTTCTAAGAGCTGGCAGGCTATAGGACCTAGGAAAGCAGGGATTGCAGGGTTTGGGAGGTGGGGTCCTCTTAGCAGCTGTCCTGCAGCCCCTCATTTGCTCCTTCCCAGGCACCTACTGTCATGAAGATCTAAAGCTCTGGGGGCTACTGGCCATGGAAGCTGGGTATGCAAGCAGTTGTTGGAGAGTCTAGCTTCTAGATCCAGTTCTACCTTAATCTCAGTTCTTCGATGGCATGTAGAAAGTAGCAAGTTGTGTGTGGGGGGGACATATTCCTCCTTTTGCTTGCTCATTTCCTGATGTTCTTTTCTGCCATCTTTTACAAAATTAATTTTGAAAAAATTTTATTGATGACTTTTGTTTTACATCACATTCATTTCTGTATTTATGCCCATCCCTCCTTTGTAACAAAGAAAAAAAAAACCCTATTAAATAAAAGCAATTAAATAAATGCTCCCCTGGGGGAGCAAGGTGATAGTGGATAGAGGGCTGGACCTGGAGTCAGGAAGACAATTTCCTGAATTCAATTCTGACCTCAGACACTTATTAACTGTGTGATCCTGGGTAAGTCATTTGACCCTGCTTGTCTCAGTTTTCTCATCTGAAAAATGAACTGGAGAAGGAAATGACAAACCACTCCAGGATCTCTGCCAATAACCTCACAAAATGGGATCACCAAGAACTGGTAATGACCAAAATGACTGACTATATCCAACCAACACAGAAACCAGATTATTTTGGTAACTTGCTAAACTCATCCCTCTTGACTTTTCAGTAAAAGGTTCATATCTCAGTGCCTACTCCAACTGATGAGTTAGGTCCCCAGAGTTTGGTTACATCTCCCCCTCAGGATGATCAGGGATGATTCTCTAATGCTCCTAATTCAAGGTCTCACCAGTGGGTGTCCCCAGTATTATCAGATGAGACTCATTTAGGTAGTCAGCCCCTTTTTCAAAGGGTGTATTGATTAAGGTGGCACAATAAACACATTTGATAGAAGTCATGATTCTACCAAATCTGTGACATGTTCTTCTACAAGTACATACAAAGTTAAAGGAAAATGGATTTAGAGAATACATGTAGAAAATATGTAGCTCACATTTCTTGGGTACTGAAAGTTCTTTTCTCCCATTAGGGAAGAACCCGAGATGTGACACTTAAGCATGCATCATTCTTTTGCTGAGCAACTTGTATAACTGTGAGTAGAGTCTATCCTTGGCTGGTTGATGTATATATTGCCACCAGTTGATCTGGGGATCCTCTTAGGAGACCAATTTGAAGCCCAGTATCTTCAGACTCAGACCAGTCTGAGAAAGTCTGCCAGTCCAAGAAAGAAGGGGCAAGAGGGTTGGCTAAGGTTGAAGCCTTTCTTGAGTCAGTTCCTCCTCTCAGAAGTCCTACAAAAGCCACACTTGCTCCAACTGGGGAAGGTTCTCATGTCAGCTAACTTGATGCATTTGTACAGATTTCTTGAGTGTGATTTCACTGCAAAGGGCTTAGTTACTTAGTCTGTAGTCTCTGATTGATTGGAACTTTTTCACTTAGCTAAGTTTTCAGATGCAAAGAGTGGGTGTAGGTTTGACCCCACCTTCATGACAAGATATTAGGTCAAGACCTGGAAGGGACCTCAAGGGGCTTCAAGAGAAAAAAGTCACACAGGAACCTCATTGACAGAGGCAGGATGGAGACCAGTTTCTCTGATTCTAGAACTAGGGAGGTACATTTCTTATCTCTTCTCTAGTTAAGATTTCTCATTCTAATTGCACAGTTTTCTCAGAATCCTTAGTTTCCCTCTGGTACAGCTCAAGTACCACCACCTAGGGGGCCCTTCTTATCCTGTAAATAGCTAGTGCCTCTCCTGGGAATTATTTCATATTTACTTTAAGATTTGAATTCAAATCTAGCCTCAGACATTGGCTGTGTGTCTCCGGACAGTCATTTAATCTCTATTTGCCTCAGTTTACTCATCTGTAAAATGGGGGAAATAATTTTACCTACCTCTCAGAATTATTTTGTGAATCAAATGAGATATTTGCAAACCACTTAGCACAGCATCTGATTCAGAGTAAATTTTAGAGAAATATTGTTATTATTGTTTTTTTGTTTTTTAGATTTTTCAAGGCAATGGGGTTAAGTGGCTTGCCCAAGGCCACACAGCTAGGTAATTATTAAATGTCTGAGGTTGGATTTGAACCCAGGTACTCCTGACTCCAAGGCTGGTGCTCTATCTACTGCGCCACCTAGCCACCCCTATTATTGTTTATTATTATTATTATTCTCAGCAACTAGTGCTTCTCCCTGGAAATTATTTCATATTTACTTTATATATATCTTATTTTTTCATATGCATAGAAGTCTTCCTTAATAAAATGTAAGGTTCTCAAGGACAGCAACTGTCTTTTTTTTTCTCTGTATTCCCTAAACCTAGCACTATGATAGAAACTGAAAAACTGTTTGTTGATTGATTGATTATAATAATGATAGGGAAGGAGGAGCTTTAATAATCTGGGATCTTCTGGAACTCTCTTTGGGGAAGTCCTTGAGTCACTGTTAGAATAATTTAATTTTTCAAAAAGTAAGCAATAATCATAGTATAAGAATGTGATGGAATACTATTATGCTGTGAGACATGAGGAAATAGGTGATTTTAAAGTCATATGGAAAAAACTTATATGGACTGATGAAGAATGAAATAAGCAAAATAAGCAGAACCAGGGGAAAAAAGGTATAATGCCAACATTATAAAGATAAATGATTTTGAAAGCTTTAAGAACTATTAGCAAATAATCATCTATGATTTTGGAAAACTTCACTGAAGTATACATATTTTCTATCTTCCAATAGAAGTGGTAGATTTAGGGTTCAGAATGAAAAATTCATATGTTTCAACATGGCCAAGCAGGAAATTGATTTTGACTATATCTATTTGTCATGAGGAATTTTTCTTTTTTCTTTCTTTTTTCATTGTTGGGGGGGGGAGAGAGAGACAGAGAGAGAGACAGAGAGAGAGAGACAGAGAGACAGAGAGACAGAGACAGAGAGAGAGACAGAGTCACAGAGAAAAAGAAAGAGACAGAGGATCAGAGAGAGAGTGAAAGACAAAGTGAGTGACAGACAGAGAGACAGATACAGAGAGAGACAGAAACAGAGAGAGACAGAAACAGAGACAGAAACAGACACCGAGACACAGACACAGACAGATACAGAGAAACAGACAGAGAATAGATTTCTGTTATTTAAAAAACATAAAACTCTAAAATAAAATTGAAGAAAGTAGACTTGATTCTGGACTTGATTCTGAAAAATAAGAAGCAAGAAGTGATTGGTGATAGAGAAGTTATGACAGTCAGAGGAGGAAGAGAAAATTTGATGTTTGAATATGTTATGAAAAAGGAGTAGAAAACTGAACATAATCTGGTGGACTTTCCAGAATTTGGGAGGGTGAGTTTCAAAGTGTTGAAAGAAGATAAAGGTTGAATAACATGACTTAAATTCTTAAATTTAGTCTAGTAGTTTTGAGAGACTTGCAAAAAGAAAATTGTGCTTTTAAAGGCTACGAAGAGGGGTGGCTAGGTGACGCAGTGGATAGAGCATCAGCACTCAGAAGTACCTGAGTTCAAATTTGAACTCAAATCAGACCCTTAATAATTACCTGGCTGTGTGGCTTTGGGCAAGCCATTTACCTTGCAAAATCCTAAAAAAAAAGTCTACAAAGTACTGCAAATAAATCATCTCATTTAAGTCTCACAATAATCCTGAGAAGGAGGTGTAATAGATAATATTTTAACAGCATGAAAATCCAAACAATGTTATTAAGGAGGAAAATGGGGAACTGTTTGGAGAGATTGAAATGTATTAATAGGGAATTTATCAACAGATTTAAAAAAAAAGATATAGATAGAGACGCATCCATCTATCTATGAAAATTAACAGAGGATGATTACAAAAGTATCACATGAATCCATAATGCTGTGCTGAATACTAAAGCTCAGAGTTGATTTATAGTAGTCATGGGGGTAGTTGATAAGGCATTTATTAAATACAAAGACTAAAGAACTTTGTTCAGCTAAATGGTCAGCCATGATTTCTGATAATAAACAGAAGAGGCAGAATTCTAACTCAGTTTACCTGATTCCAAAGCCAATTTTTCCTATTATTGACACATGATAATAAGAAGATTGGTCAGTTTAAATATGTAGAATAAGAAATGGTTTTTTGGTTATGACCAATGTGAAAATATCTTTTGTTTAACTGTATTTCATGAATTTTTTTCTTCCCTCCCTCCTTTCCTTCCTTCCTTCCTTCCTTCCTTCCTTCCTTCCTTCCTTCTTTCCTTCCTTTCTTTCTTTTTCTTCACATACTAGCCATGTAACAGTGAACAAGTCACCTAATCCTCAGTATTCTGAGTGGTGTCACAGTCAGATAGAAAAGGGGACTACTAAGACATATCTAAGATTACGTATTGACATTATCTATTTTCTCTTGAATTTTTATTCATTTTGCTAAGCATTTCTCAATTACATTTTAATGTGACTCCCCTGCACTGTACAATTCTCCAGGCTGTAATGCCATGCATTTGAAACTTTTATATCTAGGCCTAAAAGCTGCAGAAAAGGTGTTGAGTTGCCTCCCCTAGAGTTCTCATATCATTGAAACCACAGGTCCAGTGCTTATTCCTATCTATTAGCCTGGGAGAGAAAGCATTCATTGAATGATAAAGTCAGAGTACAAAAAGATATTGACAAGTAGAATAATGGTCTCTGGTTAATATAGTGAAATGTAATAGAGATAAATGCAAAATCCTATACTTTAGTTAAAAAAAGTCAATTGTGCAAGTACAAAAGAGATATATATCCAGAGATGCAGCATGGCATAGTAGATATAATCTGGAATTGCAATCAGGGAGATTTGAATTTGAATGTTGCCTCTGACAACCGGGAATAATTACTCTCTCTGAGCCTCAGTTTCCCCATCTATAACATTAAAATTACTGCCTATAATACTAACCTCAAAAGCTTGGAAAAATTAGTGTATAAAAACATTTGAGTTATCTTATCATTACTGATGATATATTATGTGTCAGAGACCGAGGTAATTTACTCTCCCACAAGTTGACTCTCCCATGCGAGTTGACAGCATAAAATGGAAATCAAATTAAACCAAACAAAGACAACAATTTAAAAAAATTGTCTCAGATTGCATTGAGAGGCAGTGTTCTGAAAGAAAGTAATAGTTCTGTGAATGAATGAATGGATGTATGAAGAAAGCATTTATTTAGCACTTGTTATAGGTCACGTATTGAGGATATAAATATTTTTTAAAAGAGAACCTACCCTTAAGGGGATTAGATTCAACTAAGCAAAGACAATAGGTAATAAGAAACAGGAATCAGGGAAGTGTACAAGAAGGCAAGGGGAAAAAAGGTAAACTTAGATTTCGTTATGAAGGCATTGTCTAATATATCTACCTAGGACTGACTGGACTGGGTTCTGCCCATGGTCATTGACTGGACACTGAGTTGGAATTTGAATTTTTCCTAAGCTTACACTTAGTTCTATATTACTCTCCAGAACCTCAGCATTTATATTCTGCTGCAGAAGTTTCCTTTCTGCCGATAGGGAAACTCTGATAAAGATTCAGTTTGATTGATGCACAGGTGATGGAAGTCTGGTATTGCTAAATTTTCACTGGGCTTATTTCAGATAAGATTTTCAGTCTAGAATCCCTCAAGTAGATGGAACTAGGGAAAATATTCTTGGCTGGTATGTTGAGAGTCACAATCCCCCCCCCCCTTTTGAGAGAATTAATATTCTAGTTTAAAACATGAAGACCAAGTGGGAATTAGTTTATTATCATGTGGCAAAAATAGTAGGAAAAATTGGCTTTGGAATCAGGTAAACTGAGTTAGAATTCTGCCTCTTCTGTTTATTATGTAATCTTGGGTAAGTTACTTAAATTGGGCCTCAGTTTTCTCATCTGTAAAATAAAGGAGTTGGAATACATCATCTCTGAGATTTCTTTTGCTGGGGGACATTTTCACATGATGGGTTGAGGTCTTTTGTTGACTCTCAACTGATGTCATTAGTCCTCTTCAAAAACAAAGGATGAACAACAGCAACAACCTTGGATTTCTCTCATTCTGAAATCATAAAATAATTTTAAGGTTTCAAGGGACTTTAGAGATCAACTAGTATGACCTAAAGAGAAGCTGAGACACAAAAAATTTCAAGCATTTTCTCAAGGTCACACTATCATCTAGGTTTCTTTGCACCTAGACTCTTTTTTGCCCCCTACTCTATCTTGATTCTCATAAGACTCTGTATATATAATAATTATAATGTAAATTATGAAATTTCTGAGTATTAAAGTCTAAACCAAACAGTGATTTAATATTTGTTCAGATTTGGATTAAGTATTGAAATTCTCTACAAAACATCTGAAATATGTAGAATTCTTTCTTGTACGGATTTTCTTACAGGGAGGGGCAATGTGGTGTAATGGTAGATCACTGCTCAGAGATACTATTATGAGTAATCAGAAGTAATCAAAAGAAAAGATCCATATATGCATAAATTGTTATAGAAATTCCTATTGCTGTGGCAAAGAATTTGGAGTACAAAGGAACTGAAAGGAAGACCATCAATTGGAGAATGACTGAACAAATTATGGTATGGAAATTTGAATATTATTGTACATAAGAAATGATGGAAGGAAATTATTTTCAGAGAACCTGAGAAGACTTGTATGAAATGATGGAAAGATAAATAAGTACTAGGAGAACTATTTATACAATATTAATAACATGATCAAGACAATTAAATTTGAAAGTTGTAGGAACTGACCAACACAGTGACCAACCACAATTCCGGATGACTAACGATGAAATAGGCTTCCACTTCCTATAGAGAAGAGATGAACTGAAGAGTATAGAATGAGACATATATATGTTTAAACACATACATATATATTCACATATAATTTTACATTCATTTACATGTACACATACATAATAGACAGACACATACTATGTGTGCTTATATGTGTATGTGTTTGTATATCCATTTACTAATCTATTTCTATTTGAATGTGGCCAGTGTAGACATTTGTTTTGCTTTACTGTAGATGTATGTAATGGAATTTTTTTAGCTTTCTCAAAAATTAATAATAATAATAATAATAATAATAATAATAATAATAGTGTTTGTCCATTTTTGAAGAAGATCATGATATCAGGGAGGTGATGCCATGACAAGCACATAAATTAGATTGGAGCAAAGGGACTGTGCTAGATCATAAGTCTCACCTTCTCCTCCAGAGCCATCTGGGTCCAACTGCCAGATGTGAATCTGGACAACTGGAGACAACTGGATGCAAAGCAATCATGGTTAAGTTACTTGCCTGGATTTACAGATGAGGAGATCAAAGCAATCCATAGCCATATGAAAAATTGCTCTAAATCATTTATTATTAGAGAAATGAAAATTAAAGCTTCTCTGAGGTAGCATCTCACACCTCTCAGATTGGCCAATATGACCAGAAAGGAAGGATAATGATCATTGTTGGAAGGGTTGTGGGAAATCTGAGACACTATTACACTGTTGATGGAGCTGTGAACTCATCCAACCTTTCTGGAGAGCAGTTTGGAACTACCCCCAAAGGGCAACAAAAATGTGCATACCCTTTGACCCAGCAATACCACTACTGGGTCTATACCCTGAAGAGATGAGGAAAAAGGGTAAAAACATCACTTGTACAAAAATATTTATAGCAGCCCTGTTTGTGGTGGCAAAGAATTGGAAATCAAGTAAATGTCCTTCAATTGGAGAATGGCTTAGCAAACTGTGGTATATGTACGTCATGGAACACAATTGTTCTATTAGAAACCAGGAGGGATGGGATTTCAGGGAAGCCTGGAGGGATTTTCATGGGCTGATGCTGAGTGAGATGAGCAGAATCAGAAAAACACTGTACAGCCTAACAGCAACATGGGGGTGATGTTCAACCTTGAGGGACTTGCTCATTCCATCAGTGCAACAATTGGGAACAATTTTGGGCTTTCTGCAAAGGAGAGTGCCATCTGTATCCACATAAGGAGCTGTGGAGTTTGAACAAAGTTCAAGGACTATTCCCTTTAATTTAGAAAAAAACCAGATATATTATTGTCTGAGTTTGTTACCTCTTAGACTTCTTGTCTCTTCTTTAAGGATATGATTTGTCTCTTATCACACTCAATTTGGATCAAGGTACAACATGGAAACAAAGTAAAGACTGACAGATTGCTTTCTGTGGGGGGATGGGGGAGGGAAGTAAGATGGGGGAAAAATTGTAAAACTCAAATAATATTTTTAATAAAAATAAATTTTAAAAAAAGTTACCTGCCTGGGTCACACAGTTTGTAAGAGTCAAGTGTTGGATGTGAACTTGATTCCAAAAAAGTTGAATTAAAAAAAGACAACTGCAATCCTACTTTCTGCAGGAAACCTTTCCTGGTCCCTCCTAATCACTCATGTCTTCCCATCTGAGATTATCATCCATCTCCTTTGTGTTTAGTTCTTTACATGTTATCTCCCTGACTTGAATGTATATTTCTTGAGAATAATTTGCCTTTCTTTATATTCCTCATTCTTTTCCCAGTGCCTGATAGGAAGTGCTTAAAAAATACTTGACCAAATTTAAAAAAAAAAAATATATATATATATATATGTATATATTTGACATTCAGTGGGATGGTTTTGGATTCTGACTGTGACATACAATCCAATGGTTTTGGTCAAATCACTTGCTTTTATGAGTCTCGTCTTAAAATGAGGGTAAGGACATGTACAAAATTCATGGGCAATGCATTGCATAGCATTAAATAAAAATCTTCTGAATTAATTGATCCATGGAAGGATAATTTTATTCTCTGACACAGAGTACAAGATTGTTAGTTCAACCTCATAATATAGGAATCCAGAAGCAGTGAATTAAAAAGAGAGTTCTGGGGAAATAAGAACATCCAAATCATCCTTAGCTACACTCTTCAAACTGCCTGCTTTGTCTGGAATCTGGTACTACTAGGAGGAGAGAGTTGCTCAATGCCTCATCTCCCAGAGAGGAACAATATTCTTTTAAAGGCTGTATTAATTTCCAAAGCGCCCCTCGAGGAATTTTTCATTGTTTTATGTACAGTAGGAGGGCAAACAACTGAATTTCTGTAGCAAACATGTGTTAATCCATCACCCAGCAGATCCTGAGCTTGACAGGTGGAGTGTCTATTGCAATTTTTCCATTCAATAAACGGAAAGTTCATTCTTTCCGTTGAAAGGTTCTGCCACACCGACATCTGAAAATGGTGCAATTCCTGTGTCTGTGATGCTCCAAACAGGAGCAGCCCACGCTAAGAAGGGCAGTGTGTGTTGTATTGCGTCTAGAGGCTGCTCTACAGGGAATCAGTTACGTGAAAACATCCGTGCAGCCAGGAAAAGGGTGAGGCTATTGTTTGACTTGCAATTATGGTAAACTTTATTTTTTAGCAGCTGTTACACTTACTGGGATAGGCAAAGATAGTCATTGTTTGGGGAGGACTGGGGTGAGGGAAAGCCTTGTGTTATGGTTCTCTAAGGAGATTCTTGACCTAGTTCCAATGAGCCCCTACTGACTGCTGGGACCCCTTCTTACTAAATACCAATCCTGCCTCTAATGCTTTATACCTGTGCCACCTTGGGTAACCTCATTTCCACATTTGTGAAAGGAGAAGGTTGGATTAGGTCATCATTCCAACTCATCTTTGATCCCATGATCTCTAGTGACTCATTGGGCTATGCAGGATAAAAGAGGACTTTTATTCATAATGGCCAGGGGGGAAGAGCTTTTTAGATTATTTGGATCCTTTCCAATCTGTCCCTTCCCCTTGAGAAGCTGCTGGGACTTAATGTTTAAAGGTAAACTGGGGTTTCCTAGAATGACTAAGGGTTTCTTTCACTTTACTGATATGTTCTGATCTAGACAGTGACTCTAGGTTGTAGTGGGGTAAGAGTTTCTAATCATCATTGACCTCTACCTCTTTCCTCAATAAAAGCACTTTTAAAAAAATTATATACAACCAATAAAGGTAACTATATATATATATATATATATATATATATATATGTGTGTGTGTGTGTGTGTGTGTGTGTGTGTGTGTGTGTGTGTGTGTGTGTATATGTGTATGAATGTATCAGACACCATTTTTTTAAGTATATGTATGTATTTATGCATGTAACTCTGCTTCTGTCCAAACCTAGGAAGGTTTTGCAGAGAGATAGCCTTGACCTTTTTGCTGTTTACCCAGAGGGAGACATGACTTCTCTTTGTCTAAGACTACTGAATTCAATACTCTACTTATATATGAGACTTCCTTTATTTGTTGCACAGACTTGGAAAAAAGTCTTCAATGACACATAAGGAGAGAAGAACAACAGCAGGACCATATGCTCACGGTTTCATATTGGCCTAGGTGGGAAGAGCAGACAACTGATGCTAAGTTCTTCCTCTTTATCTAGAAGTTTACAACTGTACTTTCCTCAATTCCCTTTCTCTCTTTTCAGTCTAGTTGTTTTATGAGTAATGAAGAATGAACTACATAGATAGACGGTATTGTTGATAGAGCGCTGGGCTTGTAGTCAAGAAGACCTTAGTTCAGATTCAGACTCAGACATTTCTCAGCTGTGGGATCTCAGGCTCACCTGTAAAAATGAGCACCTATCTTTTATAGTTGTGAGGATCAAATTAGATAATATTTGTAAAGTTCTTAGCAGCATAGAGCCTGCCACTTATAGGATTTATTAAGCCCTTTGTATTATGGTTCTCCAAGGAGATTCTTGACCTAGTTCCAATGAGTCTCATTTTTTTTTTTCAATTTTTGCAAGGCAATGGGGTTAAGTGGCTTGCCCAAGGCCACATAGCTAGGTAATTATTTAAGTGTCTGAGGTCAGATTTGAACTCAGGTACTTCTGACTCCAGGGCCAGTAGGTAGCCGCCCCCAATCAGTCTCTTTTTAAACCTCTGGCTACTGTGATCCCTCCTCTGCAAATTCCAATACTGCCTCTGATGTTTGCTACCTGGGTGACTTTGGGCAATCTTATTTTTTCTTATCTGTGGAAAGAATGGGTTGGATTAGTTCTTTCTTTCTTACTGATCTATGATCCTATGATCTCTAATAAGTCAATAAGTTTCTTCAGTTACTAAAGCTCCATTATGGTAATGATGTCTTCTTTATATATATATATATATATATATATATATATATATATATATATATATATATATATATATATATATATACATATTCTCCACAATGACATTTAAGCCTAATAAATACATATTCCTTTTTCTTTTTCTGCCTCCTTTTCCTCTTTGGATGAGGAGAGAGAGCTATAACAACAAAATATTCTACTCACCAAGGTAGACAGGAAACCATGAGCACACATGGTCCTGTTTTTTTACTTTTGTCTTCTAAGACAGGAAGTCATTCTTCCAAGTCTCTGCAACAAACTGGAGTCCCTTCTGCAGATATTCACGCTCATGCTCAACATTCAACCATTCAGGGGTAATGTTTCCCTCCAGGTAAGCAGCCATAAGAAGGTCAGGGCTGTTCTTCCAACTTTCCCAGGCTTGGGCTGAAGCAGGATTACATATAAATTAGGAAAAAAGAAAGGTGGAAGATCTATCATAGCAACATGGGATTTCAGAGTTGAAAGGATTTCAGAAGCAAGCTAGTCTAATTCATTCTTCAAAAGAATCCCAACTACCACATAGCACCCTTGAATTAGTTATTGAGTTTCTGTTTGAAGGATTCCAATGTGGGTCAGCTTGTAGGCAAGGATAAGTTTTTCCCCTGTGCTGCCCCAATTCTTTTTTGTATTTTAATCCTAAATGAAAATTAAATTCAGTTAAATTCATTTTAATTTTGTCCTTGGGTTGACCTATACTGGTGAATAAAGGAAACTCAAATAACCTTCCATGTCTTTCAGGACCAGACCACCTGACCACACCATATTTCATATTCCATCTTGATGTCCTTCCTGAGTTTCAAGTCATCCTTCCTGCTCTTGGTATGTATACTAGCCTCCTCTCCACTCCCACCTTTTTCTCTGGGCTCAATAATCAAACATCATACAATCATTGTTCCTAGAAAATTGATTACCCCATGGATCAACTCAACACCCTTGTGACTCTTTACATAAATCTTTCTATGGCCACCCATTAATTCTAACTCTCTCTCCTTTCCTTCTCTGTCTATCTTTCTGCCTCTCTCTCTCTCTCTCTCCTCAAATGTGTGAATCCTTGAAGGAAGGGACTATCTCAGTTTTGTATATGAATCTATCTTGTTTGGCCTTCATTTGGTGCTTAATATCTCATATCAATTCATTCATTCATTCCAATCAATATACATTTCAAAGAATCTATTATTGCCAGACGCATTTCTAGGGTTTATAGATGCAAAGATTAAAATGACAAAAAAGAAGAAACTTCATTCTATGGGGAAGCCAGAAGTTCTGTTCATCCTCTTGTGCTGTTTTCTCCTTCTTTCAGTCACCTTAGAAGACTGAGTGGTCTTTATGTTTGGTGAAGAGCCATTCCAACCACTACAGAGGCAGTTGAAGGATCTCATCCCTTTAAATAGAGTCAAAAGGTCCCTTAAGGTGACATACTACTGTCCAGATGATTTCATTGTAAAGCTGATAAACTGCAGATCTTTGTTTCTGCTATAATTCCACTCTAGAGTTCTTTGATTGGACTCATCACCTTGTCATTTTGGGGGTTATTAAGGGACATAAGACAGTTTGGCAAAGTGGAGTTTAGAGACAGAGGATGTGGATTCAAGTTTCAGTTTCCCTTCCAAACTGTGTGATCTTGGGCAAGTTCTAATCCCTCTGGTAGTTAGTTCCTAATCTGTAAAATAGAGGGATTAGACTAAAGAGGGCCTCTTTAAATATCAGTTTAGTAATTTTTTAGTTATGTCTGACTTTTTTTGGAGTTTTCTTGGTAAAAATTCAGCAGTGGTTTTCCATTTCTTTCTCCAGCTCATTTTACAGATGAAGAAACTGAAGCAAACAGGGTTAAGTGACTGGAGCAGAACCCTAGATAACAGTTGTGTGACCCTGGACAAGTCACTTAACCCTGTTTGCTTCAGTTTCTTTTTCTTTTAGTTGTTTTTTTTTTTCAGTTTTTGAAAGGCAGTGGTGTTAAGTGGCTTGCCCAAGGCCACACAGCTAGGTAATTATTAAGTTTCTGAGGCCAAATTTGAACTCAGGTACTCCTGACTCCTGGGCCGATGCGCTATCCACTGAACCACCTAGCCGCCCTGCTTCAGTTTCTTCATTTGTAAAATGAACTGGAGAAATAAATGGAAAACCACTGCCTCATTTTTACCAAGAAAACTCTTACCTGCCCATTAAATATATCCTCTTAATATCCTAAATTAGGGCTATAATAATCTGGCCATTGAGAAAAGGGGATAATTGCCCAGAACTTTTTACTATTCTGTAGGATTCTATTTTCCTCTTTGGTCTGTTTTTCTCATTGCTCCTGCAAGGGAATCTCTCCCCTGGGGTGCCTTGACTTCAATCTAAGTGAATGTCCTTTATAAACTATCTTTTTTCACTTTTACCACATGAAGGGCCCCAAGCCACCCAGACTCCAAGAATATGCTCTCCTTGCCCACCCTTCCTTCTTTGTGCTTGGTTCATTTACTGATACTCTACCAAGAAGGAACATTCATGAAAGTGATGTACTTAGACCTACTTATGTATCATTATAAATCTTGAGGATTATATCCATATTCTAGTGTCAACATTCCCTGAGAGGGTCCTAGTAGAATAAAAACACAAAGTCGAAGCTGTCTTTTCTGACTTTAACCAAATGGAATAAACTTTGAGAATAAAGCAAAACCTTTTCACAGAAGTTTGAATGCAGAACAGGAAACTTTAGGAGTCCATGAGAAGCTATAAGTATTTTTAAAAATGCAGTTAAGTAGAATTATAGGAAGATAGAGATTGTTAGGGGGGAAAATGAGACTAATGGAAAGTGTTTAATGAAGCAATCAGATTTGGAAAGGTAGTAATAGAAATGTCAGTCAGTCAGCACACATTAAATGCTGACTATGTGGTCAGTCACTGCTAAGAACTGGGGATAAAAAGAAAGGCAAAAATAATTTTTTCCTACCTTTTAATAGCTTACTTTCTGATGGAAGACACAATTCATGTAAATAACTACATGGGATAGGAAGTGTCAGAGTCAGAATTCCTGAATAAATCATTTCATATTAGTTTCCTCAAATTAGGGAATTCAAGATATAGACACACACATATGTGTGTATTGCACACATATATATAGGTATATGTATGTATATTAAACACACAGTCACATATTCACATACCTACATCGACAAATGTGTCTTCACACATACACAGATGCACAGTAAAGAGAGGGATCTATGAATATATGCACATACATTTGCACAATACATTTATATTGATGTTCATATTAACACGGGTCTTGTGAATTATGTGTCTGTATATATACAATTCATATATATGTATATTATATACATGTAATATATGTGCATAGATATATATGAATATAGGCAAACAAGGTGGCACAATGTATAAAGTACCAAAATTGGAGTCTAGAGTACCTGAGTTCAAATTGGATTACAGATAATTTCTAGTTGTATGACCCTGGGCAAGTCGCTTAACTCTGTTTGCCTCAGTTTCTTCAACTTTAGGAAGGAATACAAAGCACTGCAATGTCTTTGCCAAGGAAATCTCAAATGGGGGTCATGAAGAGTTAGGCATGACTGAATAATTGAACAACAACAAAAAGTTTGGAATGACATTCTGTTTTTTAGGTTAAACATTGAACTTTCTATATATTTATTGTAGTGGCTCAAGGTGGAAATTAGGAATTATGATCACTATAATTTGAACTCATTTTGACTCCAGCTGATTCCCTCAGGAAAGTTGGTAAGTAGACCTTGCTTTCTGGTTATCCTAGGGTCATAATTTATTGACTTTACAAGTCATTTAGGTTTTTCCTTTGTCTCATTTTACAAATAAGAACACAGGTCTAGAGAAAGTTGGTGGTTTCTTTGAGATCACACTAGTAGTAAAGTAGGGCTGAGATTTTTGACTTCTCTTCTGAATCCAAACCTAGGCCTCATCTTCTGGCTGAGGACCTGGACTAGCTCTGGGGTTCTTGTCATTATTGGCATACAATTGTCCCATTTTCACCATATCAGTAGGCCATTGATTGGAAAAGAAATTTAAGTAGGTTTGGTTTGAAATAGAAATCATTCATTATGCAAATGTAATATTTGATTTTTTTCCTTTTCAATTGGCAAGATAAAGATATACATACATATATACATTTACCAGAGAGACAGAAAGAGGGAGTAATGATTTGCTGAAAAGCCCAACAACTTATTTCAGGTTGTGGGAACTAGAAAGAAGAAAGCATTATTTTTCCTGAGAGAATAAATGTTAGAGAAAAAACTGAATTATTACTTATTGATTTGTTTTTAAAAGGAAGAAGAGCATAACAGAATTTTAGAACTAAAATTTAGAACTAAAATTTAGAACTAAATTTTAGAACTAAAAGGACCTTGATACTATCTTCTCCTTTTCTCTTATTTGAGAAAATGTGAAATAATTTATTCAAGAATTCTGACTCTGACACTTTGTAGCATTGGGCTAGTTACTTTACTTCTATGTGTCTCAGTTTCCTCATCCACAAAATGATTGAATCACATGACCTAGGTATCCAGCAGTTTTATGACATTTATGATAGAGAAGCAATCTAAACTAACTATCTGTTACAATGAATTGATCAGCAATATTCAGTTAGGTGATTAGAATTTCCCAAATGCCCCAGGAAGAAAGGTTACTTTTTTCTTTCTTTAGACAAAATAAGTGAAAGGTGATGGCTGTGTTTGTAGTGTTTTCTGATAGCATCATTTTGGCATCAATCTTTTCTTCCCTATCTGATTTCATAGAAATTCTAGAACTTTAGAGTTAGAAAGGTCTTAAGAAGTCATACATTTTGTTATTCAAACAAATGACTCTGCACCTCCTTCCCTTGAAGCAATTGTGCTATTGTTAAACTATGCTCATTTAGGGTTAGATTAATTGCAAAAGAAAACTCAGGATTCTTTCCATTTGAAGGAGCCTTTTCTTTTACTCTATAAATATGGTAAATGATTCATGATTGAGGTGGTAATATGGTATAGTGGAAAGAGAACTGCATTTAGACTTTGATGACCTGGGTTCAAGATCATAACCCTGCTATCTAAAAATTGTTTAACCTTGGTCAAGTCTTTTAGTCTCTCCAGGTCTCTGTTTTGTCATCTGTAAAGCTTGGGAGTTGCCTGAGGCACAGAAAGATTAAGTATTGTCTAGGACCAATTACTGTTGTTATCCTTCAGTCATTTCAGTATAGTCTGACTTTTCTGAGCCCCCTATTTGGAGTTCTCTGGGCAGAGATAATGAAGAGGTTAGCCATTTCCTTCTCTATCTCTTTTGCAAGTGAGGAAACTGAGGCAGCAGGGTGAAGTGACTTGCTTTGGTTCATACAGGAAGAAGACTGTTCTGGTCTTCCTGATTTCTGATCCAGTTACTCTATATACTACAGCACCTAGGACCAAATGTAGTTTTGAGCAGGATTTTGAACCTTGGTATTCTGGAATACGAGTCCAGCTTTTAACTATTTTATCAAGTTGATTCTTGATTCATTTATTATACTATCAATTGGTTAATATATCTTCTGCATAGTGCCAAGTACATAGTAAGTATTTAATAAATATTTCATCAATTGAATTAAGTTTGACCTTGGGATAGTGACCTTGCTATTCCATGAAAATAAAATCACTCAGAAAAGTAAAATAATCATGTATCATTTCTATTTAGCTATGCCTAAATGTTCCTAGAAAGGCTTAAAATTGCACTCAAGTTAAATTTTAAAACATATTTTAGATTTTCTATTTTAAAATTTACATTATAAGAAAAATATAAAATAGGTACCATTTCCAGGATTCATTTTTCAGGGTGTTGATGCTGGGTCAACTATAGAATGGAGCTTCTTTTCATTACTATTGCTTGCATCATTCTTGGTCACCCCTTGCTTATTTTTTGATATTTGCTTTGAGGCTTACCAGATCCTGATGGTCCCCAACTGTTTCTCTCCAGCATTCTTTGCCCTCATATTCTACTCCTTCCCAGGATTTTCCCCTCTTTCCTTCAAAGTCTTAGAGTCTTTGCTCTTAATGTTATCTTGTACCATTTACCTATAGTTCTTGTCAGTTTGAGACTGGTAGAATGTCTTGTATAGGATCAATGTTGAGGTATACAAGGAGAAGGAAATTATTAAATATTTAGCTTTTGAGGGACTTGAACTTAGAAAACCAAGTAATCAATTAGGGCTTTTGAGTGAACCCAGTGATACCATCTTGTGACTCAATTCTGAAGCTAGCTCATTTCCCTTTCTATTCAATTTTGGGCCTCTTGTATAAGTTAAAAACCTGATTTTAAATTTAGCTTGAATTTAGCCCTGCATGGCTGGAAAACTGTGAACAACCTCTGCCTGATGCTTAGACACCTTTAACCAAGGACATAGGTTATATTGACCACAAACTTAGTCATTTCCAAAAAAATTGATGCAAGGAGTTACAACTTGATACCATTTTTATACCAAACTACATTATCTTATCCGAACAACCCATATCTTTTTTTTTGGTTTAGTAATTTATTTTTCCCTTGCTACATGTAAAAAACAATTTTTAACATTTGTTAACATTTGTTCCAAATTTTCTCTGTTCCTCTTGCTTCTCCCCCACCTCATTGAGAAAGCAAGCAATTTGATATAATTTACAAATATGTAGTTATACAAAACATTTCCATAATAGTCATGTTATAAAAGAAAACATAATCCCCACCACCCCCCAAAAGAAGAAATCTCAAAAAAAAGTAAAAGAAAATTATATTTCAATCTGTATTCAGATACCATCAATTCTTTCTCTGTGGATAGATAGCATTCTTTATCATAAGTCCTTCAGGGTTCAACCCATATGTCTTATCTAAAAACTAGTCTCATTATGATCAGTAAGTTATTCTTTCCATGTCTCTTTGATTGTTTACACATACACTTGGGTGAACCTGCTTGCTCTCTCCCTCCCAACTTGAAAAGTCCTTAATCTTTCATCCAATTAAAAATTATATTACCTAATGTTCTTTCCTTTAATTAATTATATTGCTTTCTTTAATTAATTGACCTCATTTAATTAATTGTTTTAATGTATAAAAGTTTGTCTCTCTTTTTATTTGAGATTCAATGCCAAGCTGAGGAAGTCTGGTACTACTTTGTTAGTCAATTGAAACACATTGCTTAATAATTTGATATGCTTGGAAGATTGAACCTTTGTTTCCTCAGTCACTGATTTCATTTTTTATCCACCACACTTTTCTCTTAGTCACTTCTTTGTAACCCAGTGACATACAGAAAGTTGTAATAATTCACCATTTCATAAGATAAATGAGAATTCATCCCTTCTTCACCCTGACCTTATAGACTCCCTCTTGTTAAAGGTAAAGTTTATACACCAAGGTTTACCAGAAGCCTTTCCTGATACTCCCAACCAAGAGTAATACGCTATTAAAGCATAAGCTCCTGATCAATAAAGATTGTTTCCTTATTCCATTTCAATCCTTGTATTTGATCCCTAGCACAGGGTTTGGAAACACATTTATTCAATCTCATTTAATCCTCACAATAATCCTATGATTTGGGTGCTACTAATACATATTTTACATTATGAGGAAACTGAAGCATAGAGAAATTAAGGGACTTGTCCAGGATCAAACTGGGATGCCCAAGATATCACTTGAATTTGCCTTCTTGGCTCCAAGTCTAATGCTTTATCCACTCTATCACTCAACTGCTTGAAGAAATGCTTGTTGATTGATTCACATCAGGTTCAGTTGTAAAATTTTCTGGGGTCTTCAAGGGCTTCTATATTCTTTCATGTGGGTATTCTTTCCACTGACTCATTGTGGAACTTAATGTACAGTTCTTTTGGTTCCTAAGAACTGAATAATTGATCACAGTGTAGTCAACCTGGCCATAAACCTCTCAGAATTTAACTAGGCTTGTTTTTGGAAAGCAGATAGATGCACATTCCATTTCTGGGTCCATACTTAGAGACTGTGCAACCTAGAATGTTCTGTCAGAGTTTATGTTTTGCTGGTATAGTTTTCAAGAACTCAGATATACCACCATGATGTAGCATCAGAAAAATAGTTACTGAAGAATGAATGTTATAGTATAAAGGTGAAACCAAAGCAAAGAGATGGGTAAGAAGGTCCCCAATGTTAAACAAACAAACAAACAAACAGGCACCATGGATGGGACAATGGGAATAAATTATTTCACCCCATAGATAGCAGAAGATGCTAAGAATTCACAGGAACCATTTGGCTCTTAAGGAAAACACATATAGCATTCTAGTAGCTATAAACTTTTTCCAAGTAGGCAGAGCTGTTGAAAAAGCAGTACTTCTTGAGGTATGGAGGTAAGATCAAGATCTCAAGTTTGCTCATTATAGATTCTTCTGCTGACTTTCCATAGGTAATACTCTGCTTTTTACTAGAGGAAATGATGCTCAGAAAAATTCCCTTTTCTCTCCATAAAAGGAAGAGACTGGACTACATGACCCCTAAGAATCCTTCCAGTTCTAAATCTCTGAGCTTAGGGTTTTCTCAGGAGTAAATGCTTGATGTGGCTGTTCATAACCCATCTATGAATTAGAAGGTATGATACCCAAATTCTACTATTGGGAACTCTTGAACTTGGCAACACCAAAGCTAGCTGCCCATAAAATCTCCCTTCTCTAGTGAGGAGGTTGGATCCTGGCATTCCACTATCTATTGAAGTTATTATTTCCAGTCTTACCCCCCAGGAGGATCATAACTGGAAAGAGTTTCACGGACCATCTAACATCCTCATTTTTACAGATGAGGAAACTGAGACCCAAGGCAGTTTAAAGTGACTTAAATAAGATCACATGTATCAAGGTGAGAGGAGGAATTGATTGATTAACAATCATCTTTTTTTGTCACGCACTTCTCCAGGAACTCTATTATTGCCCCAACTGCAACATCACTTAATCTCCACAAGTCCATTCTAAGAAACTCTCTTTTCAGGCTGAGTGATTGAAAAAGCTGTGGGACTTCAACACAGCCTTTTCCTCTCAAGGTAACCATTGCAAGTTCTTGGAGAGAAGAAACTTTGAGAATGCAAAGTCTTCCTTTTCCTTTCCCAGAGCACAAGTATGATCTGCTGCCCTTCTGTCTTACGAACATGGAAAAGTGAAAAGGTAAGGAGTCCATAGACAATGGACTTCACAAACAGCTGTTAGCTCTTGCAATAAGAATTCATGGCAATTCCTAGTCATTTAGACATCTTTGGGGCAGTCCTGGAAACTAATTGAGAGCCATCAGTTGTCCTTTCAACTAGGTGAAAATGTGTGTGCTCATTCTCTATGGGGAGAGAGAGAGATTCTCAAATTGATCAAGGGGGAATACTGTTGATCCCCTCTCCCTCACTCTAGGTCTTGGATCCCATTTTCCTAACTTGTAGAGTCTATTGACCTAAATTTGGGAAGCTTTGAATTTCAGCATTCCTTCCAGTTCTCCCTGTAAATAAAGATCACTTGTAGAGGCTCTCTCATTAGTGAGGTGAAGAACAAAGAAAGATATTGGGCTGTAACCCAGGCAATTTTGGTTTTATTTCTATCTTGGTTCTATCACCACTTCTATGACCTTGGGCAAATAGATCACTGCACTTCTGGAGCCTCAGTCATTCCAGCTGTAAAAAGGAGCTAATTACATCTGTCCCAACCTACCTTATGGGAACTTGCAATGATAAAAAATTGATAGCAACTATAAAAATGTCATAGGAACGCAGGCAGTATTAACTTGGTTAAGGTTCCACTCAACCTGGGCATGGCCTGAAGTTTATGGTGGTAGCTCCTACCATTGACCTTAGGTGGGGCACTCCCAGCTGGCAAATGTAAGATTCCTTTCAGCCTTCTAACTTGTAACCTTAGATAACCTTCTTCCTGCCTGACCTTATGCCCCTCTCTGCCAGTCCTCTTCCCCTCCCCACTCTGTTTTCTCAAGGAGCTATCTGGGGACAATACAGTGGACCTGCTTCTGTAGGTAGCAGCAGATAAGATGTGGCCACATGAACTGTGCCACCTCCTTAGAGGCTGAACACGTGGCCTCATTCCTGAGCCTTCCAGTACTTAGGAAGTGTTTCCAGAAGCTTGGACTCCAGGGTGACTCTGAGACTATGACTGAGCTGCCTGGACAACAACCAGTAGGCTTTTTGCTTTGTCATTTTGCTTTACTACATGCATTAATAATGTTACCATGAGTTGTTTTGTAGCTATTGGGATGCTCCCCTTCCTCCCCAGGACCCTATTTACCCCAGAATCTAGTCCAGTCAGTCGAGACCCTCCCTTCCTGCATCTCTGACCTGGCTCACTGGGCACTGCCACCTTTACTTTCTGATAATACATTTCTGGGTCATATACTTGCTCGGTTCTTTCTTCAGTGAGATGATCTTTCCAGGTCTTTGTAGGACACAATATCATCACTTGATATGAGCTAATAGCAACAAAACTAACATCTATCTATCTATCATCTATCATCTATCTGCCTGCTTGCCTGTCTGTCTCTGTCTGTCTTTGTCTGTGTCTGTCTGTCAATTTCTCTCATCTATCTATCTGCCTGCCTACCTACTTATCTGTCTGTCTATCTACCCACCTACCTACCTGACTAGCTAGCTACCTACTGAGTTATAAAATGAATTATCCTTGGTCATACACAGTTAATTTTCATCAGACTTAGGATTCCAAGGCTGCCTTGATACCATTTTTATACCATACTACATTATCTTACTATCTAGTTATCAATCTATATCACCTACTATGAATCAAAGCCCTTTACAGATATTATCTCATTTGGGCCACACAATAACTGGGAGAAAGGTGTCACTATTATGGCATGAGGTCCTTCCTTGCCAAACTTTCAACCTTAGGTTACTTCTACCACTATCACTCTCTGTATTTATCTCTACTTCATTCTCCTTCTGTTTCTTTTCTCTTCTCTCTCTCTCTCTCTCTCTCTTTCTCTCTCTCTTTCTTTTCTGCTGTCTCTTCTCCATCTATCTCCCTAATTGTCATAGACTTAAATAAACATCATGATACAATTAATTAAAAGATAAAAACAAAGACATAAGTAATTATTTACAATGTATTAGCTGTGAAAAACAGCATAACCCAAGTCACATCTAACCAGCATGGTTAGTGCTGATTTCTCAATTCTGGAAACACCAATCTATCATTTAGCTCTCAGGATACTAATTAAAGTTTTCTCTCAAGAATTCTCTCCATAATGTTTATTTGCAAGATCAGAGTTAAAACATTTATTTCAGGAAAAAAAAAGTTATCTTAGTCTTTTCTCTTTGCCCTCCCACAGTCTCTTTCCAGTCTTCACAGTTCCCAGCTTCTCAAGATTGACAGGTAAACTCATCTCTCCAGATTTGATTTTCTTAAAGATACACGAACACCATCTATAGTCTCTGTGTGTGTGTTTATGTACTTGTGTAGCTGAAGCTAATATTAAGGATATCCTTTGACACTTTATCTGCAGCTGTGATTTCATTAATATAGTGAATTCCTACAGTGGAAACCTCCCTCCATGGATGGATCTTGTCTATAGCTCAAAGTCTTAGATAGTGCTCTGGGTCACTGAGATTGTTCAGTGAATTAATTACCCATGGTCATACACAGCTAATTTCCATCAGACCTAGAACTTCAAGACTGTCTTGATATACTTTTAGTACCATGCTACCTTTCTAGGCTAAGTAGAGGTGATCTAAAAAAAACCATCAAGACAATTTTATTGCCATGGTATATGGATTATACTGAGCTGTCAAATTCTGTGATGGGGAAACATAATTTCTGGATGGTCCTAGATCACTCTACAAACTTCAAGAATGGACCTGACCAATAAGATCAATCAGCAAATATGTATTAGGCACCTACTATTATGCCAGACACTATTCTAGAACTGAGGACACAAGGGTGAAGAATAAAATGAGCTCTTTTGCTAATGGTCATAGAATTATAGATGTAGACTTAGGAGAGTGCTTTGTGAATTTCTATATTAATCTCATAATTTCAAAGATAAGGAAACTGAGACCCAGAGAGAAGACTTGTCTCAGGTCATGTAAGTAGTGAGTAACAAAGTAGATTCCAACTCATGTCTTCTGACTCTCTCTCCTTCCTCATGTTGACTGTCTCTTGATATATGGACCTTGTCTTTTTGTCTTCTGAGGACCAGTCTAACTACATACAGAGGAACTCCTCACCAGGTTGGCTAGAAGGTTACAATTTTTTTGACCCCCAGCAACTCATACAGACCATCTGAGGCAGACGAGGTTACAATTTTTACCATCAGAGAGTATTCACACATGTAAAATCATAAATTCTTCAAGGATTGAAGTAGGCTAAGCATAGGCAATCTCAATGGTCTTGACTACAATACATTTGCCTTAACTTGGCAGGTGTTGAATGTGATATCCTTGACATAGCAGTCAACATGGATGAAATAATACATGAATCTTTAGTTAGAACTACTCCAGGAATCCAAATGGCTTCCAAGTCCAAAACTGCCTCCATCTTTTTGCTGTCTCTGTGTTCATTCCTAGGATAATAGATGTAGAGATAGAAGGTATCTTAGGGGTCATCCAGTTGAACTCCATCAATTTACCGATGATTGATATTTTTAGAATAAAATTTATGTTAGTATCGAGTTCCAAGTATGGTAATGATTTCTAAGAGGAAATTATATTGAATATTTATATGGTAGGATATGAAATACTTGGATCCTATTGATGTCTCTGAACTTTGAGAGGGTTGTTCCAGGGTAAGCCAAGCAAAACTCATACCTTTCAGTGAAGCTGTCAATGAAGAACAACATTAATGGACACTAACCAGTGATTTGATTTTTTTTTAAATTACAGACATGGTTGTTTAAGAGGAGAATGAATTTTATTGGAATAGATGTAAGAATGGATTTGATTATCATTTCTGCTTCATAGGTGGGGCAGATGTTTTCTAAAACTGCATTGATTCATTTAAACTATTCTGACTGCAACCTATCCTTGTTCTCCCAATAGAATGGGGCTTAAGGGGAAGGAACTGTCAGTGTCTTTGCCTTTGTATACCCAATACCCAATACATCATCTTACACAAAAAGTTGCTTTTTGCATTTTTGAATGATATAAATGAAAAAAATTGAACATCATAAGGCTGAATGGGATCCTTATAATGATTTGTTTTAGTAATTGTTGCCTCTCATTTATCTTGAGAGATTTTTTTTCCCTTGCCCTGTCTTAGAGCAAATGAGGTCAGCTTCAGTACCCAGAGTTAAGGGAGGGAATGCTTATTTAGGGACCTTTTTCCTGGTGTGGTAAAGTATGAGTGTCCTATTTCAACAGTAGACACACTTTGCTCCCTCCTAGCATTCAGGTCCAGAGAATAACCAAAGTGCCACCATTGACCTCAGGTCAAAAGAATTCTGAAATCAAAGTAAAAGGATATTTTTAAAAAGCAATGAGTTCTTTTTAGAAGATACTCCACTTATCTTCCAGTTTCTCCCATAATATTCAGGTTGACCTCTATGTGGTATAGTGGGTTGAGAACTAGACTTGAAATGAGGAAGACTTGGATGTCTTGAATACAGCTTTAGACATCTAATAGTTATATGACCTTGGGTAAAGACTGCTAAGTCTTTCTGAGTTTACATTTCCTTATCTTAACATAAGGGACAATGTGAGCCTCTCTTTCTGAGAAGCAATGCTTCCTAATGGGTAGAGAGAGTCAACCTTTGAAGCAAGGAAGATCTGGGTTCAAGTCCTTCCTAAAATATAATCTGGTTCTGTGACCCTAGCAAGTTATTTAATCTCTCAGGTAACTCTTTAAGCTATAAGAAACAGAGTAGATGATAATCTGCTTATTTAGAGGAAGTTCCCTTACTGGAAATCCTCTTGGTTATAAAATAACAGGTTTGTTATATAAAACAGCAGACCTTTCCCCAGATTCATCCAAAAATCAAATGAAATAATGTATGTAAAGCATTTTATAAACCTTAAACATTCAATAAATGTAATTTTTTTGCCATAAATATTTGAGGCAGTATAGGAAAAATGTTTCTTTTACCACTGTGTTAGGAAACATTTACTTCTCAGGGCAAACTTAGTTTTAAGCCAACCATAAGAAGACTCAAGGTCAGTGACACGTTTTATGCCTGTTGTCTGAAGACCAATCTAACTTGTCTCAGAGAAACTAGATTTAGTTTCATTCAATGCAACAAACATTTATTAAACAACTATGTCAGAGCAGGGTGATATAAGCCTGTAATCTGTCTCCTGGGGAGACTGAAGCTGATGAATCACTTGACCTCTGGAATTCTGAATTTTAGTAGTACTAACCTGATTGGATGTTTGAATTAAATTTGGTACCCATATAATGAGTTCCCTGAAGCAGAGGGCCACTGGGCTGCCTAAGGAGGGACAAACTTACCCAAATAAGACACAGAGTAGGACAAAGTTTTCATGATAATCAACAGGGCCATGAGTAGTGGTCTCTGAACTTCTAAACTGGGTGAGAGATCCAGACTCAAAAACAAAAAAGAAAGAAAAAAGAAAATAAGAAACTACTAATACAAGAGATACTTTATTAGATGGTAGGGACAAAAAGACATAAAAAAGTTCCTTCCCTCAAGATTCTTATATTCTATTGAGGGATGCAAAATATGTAAAGAAAATGAGATTAAAAATATAAATAAAATTAAAAAGTAAAGGTTGGTCCCAGGAGATGAGGTTTTTTCCAGGCATAGTAACTCTGAAAGGTCATTTAGTAAATCATAATATAATCATGATCTTTGACAGTGGGAGAACCTATATCAGTGAAGTTATAGACTCTTGAAATATCAATGTGAATTATGGGAAGCTACACTTTGTGGAGCTCTAAACTGAAGTGCTAATGTGCTGTGTGTCCACATCATCCATCAGACATGAAGGAACATATGTTGCATATGGGGACCTGGCATGAGTGGTTCATATGGGATGGAATCTGGGCCGAATATGTATCTTATATGTATCCTGTCCCTCCACGACAGGATTCACTCATTGAAGAGTCATGGTTTTACTAAGAGACATTATCCCCTCCCTCCAAAGCAACAGAGCTTAAGTTGCTCATCCCCTGGCCCAGGAGTCATGCCAGAGAACTTTCCCTGGGATAACTCCTAGGCTCATCAGGGACTCTTAACGTTCCACTCCCTTGCATGCAAAAGATTCCCCCCTAAATCTGACAGATGGTGAGACTTTTCACTGCCTGTCATAGATCAGGGACATTGGGATAGCAGCCAAAATCCAGCTCTAAATCTTTGATACTATGAATATATTTTGCTTAAGGCCAAAATGCTTTTGGTAATAATGCATGTTTGAAATTCTAAATCTATAGATATATGGTTTGCTTCACAAAAATCTCCTTTAAATACATTTTTCTTAGGAAAATTTCTTGTTAATTGAGGTATAATTCTTCATTGTACACAACATAGTAGCATACTTAACAATTGCATAAAAATAAGGAAAATTGGGCTATTGGACGAATGATTACCTGGTTTGTAGGTTTCCTTTACTTTTTCTTCCACACCTATTCTTGATCAATTCAATGAATGTTATCATTTCTGCCAGAGAGCAGATGAGAAAAATGAAAGAAGGAGGATTTCTAACTAGTTCAGTTTACAAATAAATTCTATCCACTAAAGATGATCAGTATCTCTGCCACAAAAATTATTTTCTATAATTGAGAAAGAAATCATTCATCAAACCCTTTTCATAAGACAAATGTTGTCTTGCTAATTCAACCATAGAGGAATAAAGCAGAGAAGCACAAACCAATTTCATTTATGACCATTAATGCACCAACATTAAATAAAATCTTAGCAAAAGACTATTAGCAATGTATTGAAAAAATTATTTACAATGACCAATATGAAGTCCTGTCATAGTAACAAAAATAGTTCAACTAACTAGTTCAGCTTCCTACTTGTTAGAAGTCTGCTTAAAATGATTGAAGGAACTTAAATGAAATTATGAAGAGAGAAGATAGGAGATCCATGAAAACAAAAAAAAACATTGACTGTGGCAATATTAATGGAAAGAAACACCACCATAAAACAATTGAAAATGAACTTATAAAATTACTCAGAACAAGCATGGCCCCAAAGAAGAGATTAGAGAAACCACTTTTCCTCATTCCTTTGCAGAAATGGAAATTCCTTTTTTTCAATGATTAGATTTTTTTCCTGATTTTTTTTCTTCTTTCCCTTTAAAAAAATATTTGTTATATGGGATGGTTATTTGGAAGTCAAAAGGAGAGGGACAGTAGGAAAAATTTGGGAAATATAAAAACAAGATATCCCTAAAAAGTATTTAAATTTTGAAAAGACTATTTGGGAAGGAAATTAAAATTATTTTCCTAAATTAAATCTAAAACAAGTTATGGCAACATAATGGAATAATGATTTCTAAAGTTCTTGCTATGTATAAGATATCATCTTATGCCTGACCTCAAGGAGATTATATAGAGTTAGATTACAGAGAGATACAGTATTGATATAGATAATTAAATACAATATAATTTGTAAGAGAAAAACAGTTCTAAGAAGTAGGAGGATCATTATAGTTTTCTAAGATGGCAGCTGAACCTTGAAAGAAGCTAAAGATTCTAAGAGAGAGAGGCATACATGGGGGTCAACCTAAATTGAAGAGCAAACATGGGAGCTGGATTATTAAATTAAATGAATAAAGTTTAGTCAGAAAATAGAATCTATTAAGGGAAGTAAGGTGAAATAAATATGCCTTAAAGGTAATCTAGGGACAGACTAAGTTTGTTCTAAATATTAAGGATTTGTATTTTGTCCTTGAAGGAACAGAGAACCACCAGAGCTTTTTGAATATGGGAGCAATATGATCAGAACTATACTTTAGGGAGATTATTTTAGCAGCTATAAGGAGATAGGTTGGATAGGGGAAGGTGACAACAAGGGGTCCCAATAGAAGGCTATATTGCAAGCCCAAGTGAGAGATGATGAGGACATCAAGGAGGTATTTACTGAGAGAAGGAGACAGATGCTATAGATCCTGTGCAGGTGAAATCACCAAAACTTGGGATATTTGATTGGATAAAGAACGGTGAAAGAGAGTTTGGGGATGAGCAATATTGTGGCTAACGATTATGCCCATGATTTCTCCTAGTTTTCTGTTCCATTTTTGTCACCCCCCAGGTACAAATGTCCCAGGTAATGCCTCATCACTCAGTTAATGTTGTGTGGATGTAGGGACCTTCTCAAAACTCAGGTTACAGCTCTACCACGGTGTGAGGTAGGATGTGTTTGAAAGTTTATTTTTTCTCTGCATTCAAAGTAAGATGGCTTTTTTTCCTTTTTTTCTTTCCCTGAAAGCAAGAAATGCAGGGCTGCCTGGTCCCTGGAAGGTAAGAATCTTTCAACTCCAGGTATGTCTGTTGAGTGATTTAACAATACCCACTTAAACCCCTGGTTTCTAGAGGAATACCAATGAAGTTGTTTTCAAAATCTCCTTGGTTTAGTGGTACCTGAGTGATTGGATTGTGTTCATTGTTGTTGATTCATTCCTTTTATTTTGGTGAAGGAGAACCACAAAATTCTTGTATTTCTTTCCAGTTTTGCCAATTAGCTAAAGTTGTTAGTGCAAATTTATATGTCCTGGTTCGACTAAGTCCTTGCCAATTACTTTGGAACATTGCATGCGTAACTGAGCCTGCTCTGGGGGTACTAGCAATGAAACAGTAATTAAGGAAGATAGCTGCACTTTTCCTTAAAAGCTAGAAAATGGGATTAGACTCTTTCGATAAACTAATAGGCTTAAAGCAATTTCATGGTAACTCTTTTGATAACAAGGCCTTAATCATAGTTTACATATAATCTTGATTCCCCTTTGTAACCCTCCCCCTTACTTTAGTTAAATGCTACTAAAATGAAAGAAAGAAAACAAAGCAAATTAGGGTTGTTGGATGTAATAAAATGGTAGCAGCTTCTGCTCTGTGATGCATCAAAATTTATAGGATGCTTTAAATGACTCATGAGATGTTAATCAAATAAATATCTTGATTCAATTCAAACAACTACAGCTGACATTTTTGTGACCCCTTAAGCCTTGCAAAGGACTTTTACATCTGTAATCTCATTTGATCCCCAAAACAACGCTACAGGGATTCTTATTCCTTTTTTACAAATGAGGAAACAGTCTCAGAGAAGTTGAGTGCCTTGACCATAGTCATTTGTTGTTCAGCCTTCACTTTTGAAGGGGACCAGTGACATCACAGGTGATGTCTTGACTTTCATGTGAATTGGATTTAAGTGAGGCAGAATTGCAAAACATCATCAACCTCACTCTTTCAGAGTCATCAAAGTTCAATGGCTAGACAAAAATCAAGACAATGGTATTGGCTCAGGAAGCAGTGGATGACCTTAGCATCTTCAATGTGTGACCAAATTCTAAGTCCTTCACAATTCTTGCTTAAATTGCCTTCATAGCTACTGGTACAAATTGCTCTCATCTATCCTTTTCACCAAGGGAAGCCTTCACATGCTTGGGGACATTTCCTAACTCACTGATAGGTTTAAGGTCAGTTGGTTACCCTCAATATGGACTGGTATAAGAGATGGGATATAATAGGTTTCTCCTGTTTCCAGTTCCAGTACCTGATGCCACACTTGTCCTTCCAATAATCAGGACAAAACAATAACAATAATTGACTTTAATAATGATTATAACAATGAAAATGGCTAGCATTTATATAGTGCTTTACATATATTTCATTTGATTTATGTTTAAATTTTGCATAGAACTTTATATGTATTATCTTGTTTCATGCTCACAGCAAACTTGTCATTGGTATTAGTATTCTCATTTTACATAAGAGGAAACTGAAGTTCAGAGCGTTTGTGACTGACCCATAGTCACATGTCTAGGAAGGATTAGAGGCAACATCTGAAGTGGAAGCAGCACCAGCTGTCATTAGGCTGGTTTCCAGGTTACTCACACAATATTACCATGCTCTGGCATCTGACAGAGTTAGCAGAGATCTCTTAGTTGCCATATCTAATAGCCTTTTCTCAATCTTCACCTTTCTTGACCCCTTTGTAACATTTAACCTTGTTGACTCCCTTATTCTTCAATATAGTTTCTTCTCTTTGGATTTTCTTGACACCAATCTCCTGCTTCTCCTTCTGCCTTTCCATGTATCCATAACACTCAAGGTAGAGTCTGACACCTAGTAGATATATAATAAATATTTGTTGGCCTACTGGTTGAATTCAGTCCTTCTCAGTGTCTTTTCCTGGGTCTTCATGCATTTTACTTCTGCAAGTATACACCAAAAATAAATGATCATGGATCCACTTCTCTTTTCTTGTTATGCTCTTTTGTCTACTAATATCTTCAACTCCCATGAGTTCAATTATCATCCCAGTTGTACTCCTTTTCTGAGGGACATTTTGGTCATTTTGTAAACTCAGAATGTTCAGAAAGGAACTCATTATTTTTACTCATAAATATACCTCTCTTCTGAACTTTTTTATTATAGTTGAAAGTGCTACAATCCTCCCAGTTATCCCTTCTCACTTGACCTATAGATACAATCTCATAATTTCTTTATCAACCTTTCTCAGATATGTTTTCTTCTCTCTATATTCAGTCACCACCCTACCTAGTCTCCATCCTAGATTATAGCAGTAATTTTCTTTTTCTTTTGCAATAATTTTCTAAAAACTCCTCCCTGACCATTTGTTTATCCCCATTTCAATTCATTTGTTCACTCAGTTGCTAAAGTGCTTTTCCCAAAGGAGGTCTGATGGTGCCAGTTTAACTCCAGAAGTTCCTTATTACATTTGCTAAGCATTTAAAGCTCTTTACAAGTTGATGCTTTCCTGCCTTTTCAGACTTTTTTCACCTTACTTCCCTGATGCCTTTCACAGTCTGCTTGAATTGCTTTTCCCTTTCCCCAGTCTCCTAGGCTTCCCTCAAGATTGAGCTCAAATTCACCTTTCTGCAGGTCTTCCCTCTAAATCTAGCTTCTTTCTATTCTGTATGCATCTTGTGTATATATATATGTATATATATACATATATATATATTTCTGTTAATATCAATACAATCATCAACTTTTATCAATGATGTTTATCTTTACCTTCATTTCTATCTTTAACTCTATGTTACTGTTGTTTTTCCTTTTAGAATGTAAGCTTCTGGATGGCAGGGAGTGTTTTTGCCTTTTCTTTGCATCCCTAGTGCTTATCATAGTTCTTGGAAATGAATAGGAGCTTGCTGATTGATTCCTGATGCCATGTCCATCAGTATCTGCTTCACCATGATTAGGCACTTTACTATCTGGAATGATTTTTCAACTTTTTGGGGGGATTCTGATGTTTACTGAGAAATAGGTAAAACCAACTTTCAGTCTCTTTACTTGTCTTCCCAACTGTTCATTTCCCCCTTTTTTAAAAAGTACTATGGAGATTGGGGAAGGAATGACCCTAACTTCTTACTTACAACTCAAGAATGATTTTCTAAGGGGTGGAGATTATCAAATTATTTGGGAAAAATTAGTTTTCAAGTATTTATTAAGGAGGATGAGGAATAAATTATAGCATAGAGGAATAAATTATGGGTCATTAAAATGAAAGATGGTTTCTGCTTATAGTAACAATGTAATAATAGTCTTCATATAGTGCTTTAAGTTTTCAAAGTTCTTGTATATGTTTTGTATGTTATCTTTATATTTTATTTGATTCTCACAACGATTCTATGAAATAGTGGTTATTTTTATCCCTTCTTTTATACAGATGAGGAAGCAGACTCAGAGAGGTTAGGTGACTTGCTTACTGTTACACAATTATGTGTCTGAGGAAGGATTTTTGCTCAGGGCTGCCTCATTTCAAGTCCAGGACTTCGGTACATTATGTCACCCAGATGCCCCATATATACCCAATTTAAGTAGAGGACAGATGTGCTATCTGGGATTTCCTTCAAGTAAAATTCTAGGAATATCATTGAAATTGGAAGCTTGAAGACATTACTGCAGGCATCTCCAGTCAGCAGAGGGTGGATCTGATTGATTAAAGGAAGATGGTAAGAGAAGAGAGCAGAAAGAAAACTCACTCTGGAGTCAGAAAATAGGGCTCAAATCTTCCTCAGACATTTATTTAGATATATGATATTGGTTAAATCATGGGATATTGAAGCATTGATTTCATTATCTGCAAAATGATGTCCAAGAATCCTAGATAACTTAGATATCCTATCAGTGCAACAGAAGGTTTTTCTTTCCAGTCTCTCCCTCCTTCCATTTTTCAAATCTAGTCTCATCACTGGAGCTGCTTACAATCTTGTCTACATCTCTCTCTCTCTCTCTCTCTCTCTCTCTCTCTCTCTGTTTTTGTCTTTGTCTCTGTCTCTGTCTTTTTCTCTCTGTCTCTGTCTGTGTGTGTGTGTGTGTGTGTGTGTGTGTGTCTCTCTCTCTGTTTCTCTCTCTGTCTCTGTCTCTCTGTCTCTCTCACTTTCTCTCATCTATATGTGGGAACATGTCTCTAATTGTATAATGGTAATGAACAGAAATAGAATTTTCTTTATACATACTCATTTTACTTTGCTCAGATATACTGCTATCTTTTCATACAGGGAGAAATTCCTGAGAGGTTATTTTAATCTACTCCTTCCTTCTCTTACATTCAATAGGATTGGCTTCAAGGCAGGTGGCATTGTGGTTTTGCCCATTGCCCAAATTCCCTCAGGCCTGGCTTAATTTCTTTCAGGATCTGGGCCTTTAGGTCAATGTGAATTTATATGACTGCATTAGGAAAAGCACTTTGCTCTAATTCATTGCATATCCCAGAAGAAAGCTCCGTTTTTCTGGTTGTAGAATGTTCCCAAATGTTTTATAGCTCTGGTTCCTTAAAGATCTAAGTGCCTATTTAGAATGAAGTTCATTACATCTTTGTGAGGAGAGCCTACAACACCTCACTATTCTTCTAAGTAAGATCTAGGACTAGTTAGAAAGCTTTTAACCTAATTCTTACCAAGCTCTAAGACACTCAATTCTACAGATATTTACTAAAGGTAGAGAACTGTCCAGGTACTAGGGTAGATAAGGCATAATTCTTGCCTTCTTGCAGCTTATAGGTTAGCAGATCCTTTACATACTTCAACTTTCCCCATTGCCCATATACTCTGGGTTGCATAAAAATTAAATGGGAGTTTTGCAGAAACCAAAGAGGATATGGGAAGACTAGCAGATAACACAGAGCCAGTGACTGAATAATCTAAATTTTACAATGAAAGATTGTAAACACCCTATAAAAGAAAAATAACAAAATCCAAATTTCTCTGACTGGAACGGAGGGTCAAAAAATTTTACATGGATTTTCCAGATGGTTAGAATGGGGTGGGGGAGGCACCTCCCCCACCCAAGTGATATTCATCTATGCATGATGACATTAGAAGGGCAAAACAAAATGATGTCTGGGTAGGGGAAAGGGAAAGAAGGTGCTTATCAGGTTACTAGTAAGGAGGAGCAAGGAAGATTTCATGGAGGATGTTGCATATTGAATGATATTTAAATGATAGGTAAGAATTCAACAGGTGGAAGATGGAGGAAGGAAGGATGTTCTTGGAATAGTGAGAACAAAGTCAAGGAGACAGGAAAGTTTGGGACATAGAGTGGTGTCAGTTAAGACTGAACATCATGCTTAAAATATTTCCTTCCCCCTTTCACTTCTTAGAATCCTTAGGTTCCTTCCAGGTGCATTTCAGGTGCTCCCATCTACACAAAGACTTTCTTGATCCTTTCAGTTTACTTTGTATTTCTATTTATTTTGTGTTTATTTACCTTCAGTTTCTAGAAGGTATACCTGTTTAACAACCAACATTCTGAAAAAATATAAATGACATTTTAAAGTTTAATCTGCAGGATAAACATTCCCCCCCTACCATCTCTTTCTTTTTTGTAAATTTAATTTATCTTTTTTTTTCTTTTCATGTTATTTTCCTCCCATCACTTTTCTTAAGTCATAATCAATAAAACAACATTTCAAGCCTTGATTTTTGGAATATACTGATTTTTTGAAGGATATAATTTCAGGCTGAAAATAGAACAATCAGCTAAGGGAGCCAGTTCAATCTGGGTCCAGCAAATGCCTGCTTATCTCTGGGTATTCCTCTGTAGCTGTAAATTTCTTGAGAGCAGGGATTCTTTCCACTTTTCTCTGTGACAAGAATAGGGCAAGAAGTGATGAGAGGGTTGTAATTTTCACAGTTGCATTGTGTTTGCATTTACTACATCAATGAGATCTCAGATTTATTGGTATTGGTATAAGATGTTTAACATCTTTGATGAAATGTATATTATTATAGAGAGGCAAAAATAATTTTAACCTTTTTTGGTAGGAAAGAAATCAGATTTGAGTTGTAGCTCAATTATTGAAGCATAAAGGGATTAAGTGACTTGCTCAAGTTTGAATAGTATTAGTAATATTACTTCTACTTTAAAGAATATTTTACTTTTTGGCTTATTTTATATAATAGAAGTATTTTTTTTAAAGTGATTTAGGGGTGGCTGGGTGGTACAGTGGATAAAGCACCAGCCCTGGAGTCAGGTGTGAGTTCAAATGAGGCTTCAGACACTTAATAATTACCTAGCTGTGTGGCCTTGGGCAAGCCACTTAACCCCATTTGCCTTGCAAAAACCTAAAAAAAAAAAAAAGAAAAAGAAAGAAGCGGTTCAAATAGTCTAGAGAAATAATTTGATTTTCCATCCAGTAGATCATACTCTTATCTTAAACTCTTATCTGTGAACCATCTGTAGTAGAACCGAATTTGACTAGACAAGTTGCACTTTATTTACTTAATTGTTGTAGTCTGCCTAACAAATAGGGTGGTCCGTACTAGATACACATCTATTTTAGGATAAACTCAACTTCTAGACCTGGGCTCACTTTAAAGTGATTAATTAGCTATTGAACTAAGCAGTTATTTAGAGGTAAGTTGAAGTTTCATGGAAAATGTATGTGAATTTTCCCCTCAAATATACATTTATAATTTTTCTTAAATATACTAATATGAAGATTACCATTTCAAAAATGAGGAATGGGATTAGTTTTTTTTAGATTTGATTCAGAACATAAATTTATGTCTCTTGATTAAATTTGAATGATGAAATCAAAGTCTTAACAAGATCGTTTAATCAAATGAAACTGGTAAAGTTGGTCATTCCTTCATAGGGAAAGGCAGCTGAGAAATAGTGTGATTCATTATTATTGCCCCACAAAGTTAATGCTGTATTATTATCTTTCTGATTCCCTGAAATAGTTCTATCAATTTTTGCTGATTCATAATAACCTAAATGGGTCAGGCCAAAACCAATGATTTTTTTTTGTTTGTTTCTGGTTTTCCTCTTCTCTTCCTTGTTGTCAACTTTGTAGTATTTGATTTTGTTTACAGCCCTTTTTAACAGTTATCTTCTGGAAAATGGGCTTCAGAGATACCATGATATAATCCTACCCTCCAAATTCTCCTTCCACCTTATTTTCTGGAATTTGGACTTCCTTCATATCGTCTGGGGTCACACAGAGCAAGTTTAAAGTCACTTCTCCAAGGCAATCCTTCAAATAGTTCAAGATGGTTATTGTGCCCTCACTAAGTCTTCTTTTCTCCAAGCCAAATATACACAATTCCTTAAAACAAGTAATGAAAGGAAATTACCCCAAGATTACAAACATGGGAGGCCATGTTTGGTGTTGCCAAAAAAATTATTTAGGGGAAAAATCATTAGCTTAGTTTTGGACATGTTGAGTTTGAGGTATCAGTAAAATATCACAAATTTCAGGATCTGTTCTGAAGACTGATCCTTTTTTCTTACCTGAAGTTTCTAGTAGGTATACCTGTTTAATAACTAACATTCTGAAAAAAATATAAATGACACACTTTAAAGTTTAATCTGCTGGATGAACATTCCCCCCATCTCTTTCTTTTTTAAATTTAATTTATCTTTTGTTCTTTTCTTTTTATGCTATTTTCCTCCCATCACTTTCTTAAGTCATAATCAATAAAATAACATCTTAATCAATAAAACAGCTTCAGATCAAGGCCAACCCAGGATCCCCATGGATATTTCAGATCATCCTAATTGCTAAGTAGATTCCTAGGATTAGAGGAATAAGGTGCCCTTTGTTTTACTAAATTTTGACCACTATGGGTGGTCTTTATATACAGTCTTGGGATTTGTTGCTCATTTCTTTTTGTGTGTAGGACTGGAGGGAAGACCCTTACCCCCATGGGGTTAAGTGACTTGACCAAGGTCACACAGATAGTAAGAATCAAGTGTTTGAGGTTGGATTTGAACTCAGGTCCTTCTGACTCTAGAGCCAATTTGTTGCTCATTTCTAGGACGGTTGTAAAGATGGATTTTGAGTTCAGGAAAATACAATGTATACTTTGCCCTGGTTTTTAAAGTCCTATTTGCTTAAGCAAACTGACTCTGTCTCTGACAATCATTTTGAGGCAATGCAGATGATGAATTATTCCAGCTTTGACAGGCACATTTAGTCTAAGACTTCTTGGTATATATTCCCTTGTATAAGACACAGTTTTCCAAAAAAAAAAGTGTGTCTAAAACTGGGAGCATCTTCTACAGTGGTTGTAGAAGTTTTTACTTGCATTTCCTGCTTTTTCTTGCTTGTTGTCTTTGCACTCATTGTTTCTCATTTATTAAGGGTGTATTAGGTTACATTTGCATTTGCCACATTCTGCCCAGAAATGGCTCAGAAAAGATTTTCATCCAGTGCTGAATTCAAGTTCAAAGTGATCCAGTTTGCAAAAGTGAATGTAAATTGTGCTGCTGAATGTCAGTTTGGTCCTTCTCGAACTGAGAAAACAATCTACACTGACTACAGGAAGAAGAAATTTGAAAACGCCCTGGCAGAAGAAGGTCATGAGAGGCAAGTCAACAAAATGGCCTGAGTTAGAGAGGGAATTGAAGACATCGATTGTAGAGCAAAGAGCCAGTGGAATTCCTGTGTCCACAAAGCTAGTTAGCAGGAGGCCAGAAGAACTGCTGATGAATAAGAAGTGACTGATTTCAAAGGAGGTCACAATGGGTACTTCAGGTTCATGAAACTGAATGGACTAAGCATCGATCCACACACAAGACTTGTCCAAAAGATGCCTGAAAGTGATGAGCAGAAGGTCTTTGAACTTCACAATGAATAAAACTTGAGCTCAATAACTTTATGTAATCTATTTTTTTTTCAAATGCCAGGGCCCAAAAGTAAGGTGTGCCTTATATATTGGGAAATATGGTAAAAGCCCAACATAAACAAAGGCATTGTTGGTTATCACCTTTCTCTCTCTCTTTTTTTTTTGGTTGCAAGATAATTCATAAACATGATTTCTGTAAAAAATTTGTTTGTAAAGATGTCCCAAATAGCAAAAAAAATAGCATAACTACTGCTTCATTTTGTCATGAAAGGACATATTTAATTTGATTAGTAAAATTAAAATAATCCTCAAAATAGACCTCAATAATATTCTGCTCTAATATCTTATTGTGTTACAGATATTATGGATTCTTAATGACTATGCTAAGAAATGCAAGATGAAGCAGTTTTGAGTATGATTCTGACAAGGATCAGTATCTATTCTCCAGGTACTTGCATACCTTTGCACAGAGAGGATTGTCACCAATAGGTCAGTGCTTTGGTGATAAATTATTTGGTTGTGTCAACCCATGAAACAAAGATAAATACACAATGATATTTGATCCTATACCATTTTCTTTTACTCCTGTAGTGAAGCGGGAAACAAAAAATGACACTAAATATTAGTTTTTGACCATTTATCAACATTAACATCTATTGGTACTTTAAATATGAACCTTGTCCAATGCTGAATGAATGGGCAAGATAATAAAGAAACTAAGTCATATAAATCTTGGCATTCTAGCTTTAGTCTAAAGGAAAATAGGATGCAAAAAAGAAATTCTATCTAAATGAAAACATGACTGATATGTTATCCTTGAACATGCAAATAGTGGAATTGGCTTAGTTTTATTGTGAGACCAAGGCAACAGGAAATGTTATTTCATAGGCCATTTGGTTATCTTGACTTGCAGTGCACATTTTGAGCATTTGCAAAAAAAGACCCACCATGAAGATAATTATAGCTTATGTCTAACATCTGTTATAGAGGACAAGAAAGTAGAGAAGTCCTATGTAGAACTGAGAAATCCTACACATTAAGAAAACTTCATTTTGAAAAACTTTATCTTGAAAAAAAACTAAAATTCTTTTTTGGCGTATTGCTTTATACCAAAGATATTTCCTCCTCCCCATTCCCAAGAGAACCTTTACTAGTAAGAAAGAAAAACATTTAAATAAAACAAATATCAGTTTTATCTGATAGCATATGCAAAATCCCACACTTGCTTTCCACCACCTCTTTACTAAGTAGAGGGAAGTATTTTATCTTTGATGGAACCAAGAGTGGACATATTTCATACAATTTCTTATGTTTTTATTTATATTATTACTGTACAAAGTTTGCTCTCGATCTACTTGATTAATTTTACATAGTTATGGGTTTTCCCATGTTTCTATTAATTCCTTAGATTCATCATTCATTATGGTAATAATATTTTGTTGCACTCACATATCACATTTTATTCAATCATTTTCCAATGAGTGAACACCTGCATATCTATCCCCAGATTTTTACTCATTCAAATAGATCTATTGGGGGGGGGGTGGCTAGGTGGTGCAGTGGATAGAGCACAGGCCCTGGAGTCAGGAGTACCTGAGTTCAAATCTGACATCAGACACTCAACAATTGCCTAGCTGTGTGGCCTTGGGCAAACCACTTAACCCCATTTGCCTAGCTATAGCCTAAAAAAAAACCCCTAAAGAGATCTATGCTGGATGTTTAGGTATTTGAAGTGTAGTGAGACCACAGGATGATAGTTTATTAATTAATCTTAAAAATTTTAAATTGTTTTCAAGAATTGTTGGAGTAATTCAAAGCTCTTCCAACAATGAATTCATGTGTTCAAATCCCCAATGTTAGCTATTTATGCTTTTATAATCTTTTTCAATTTTATAGATGTGAGATGAAACCTTAGACCTCTCCTAATTTATCTCTCATTTACTCCTAGTATCATGGAAAATTTTTTCATATGATTGTGAGTAGTTTGTACATCTTTACAAAACTATTCATTTCATTTGAAAACTTATCTATTGGTTCTTTGTCACACATTTATATCAATTACCTCTATGTTTTGAATATTTAACTTTTGAGTTGTTCAATGGATTTTACCTGCTTAATTCTTTATTTTAGATGTATTTATTTCACTCATAAAAGGTTTTATATTTCATGTAATTGAAATAAAAACATGTTAGATGAATCTATATATCTGCCTATGTCTCTGTCTTTATCTATATCTCATCACTCCATTTTGACTGAGCATTTTCATCATTTTCTTCCATTCATTGGATGCTCCTTCTTGTCTTAAATTCTTTATTTTTCTGGCTTCCTTTAAGTTTTGGCTAATTTACTAAAAAATCTTTTCCTTGGCCTCCTTAATTTCAGAGATTAACCCAAATTTATCCCATCAATATCTTGTTGTACATAGTTGTTTGCATGTGGTCTCCTTCATTTGAATGGGAGTTGCTTGAGGGCAGGAATGATTTTTTACCTATTTTTGAACACCAATACTTAGTAAGTGGCTGTTTATTTGACTTGTTGAGTTCAAAGCTGGGGATTGGGAAGGACAGGAGACTATCTTGGAAAATAAATTTTGGAAAAGAAATGAAAGATATCAAAGGGTTCTAGATTACATAGAAACCTCACATCTATCTATCATGAAAAAGAGTCAAAAGAGTATTAAGCAGTATAAGACATCACATCACCATATCATATCACATCATATCATATCATATCATATCATATCATATCATATCATATCATATAAATGAACTTATTTTCTAAAGGATAGGAACTGAATCACCTATCTGGGTGCAGTAGTATCACTAACTTCTTTGAGCAAAAAATAATAATATCAAAAATATGAATTTAGGGACCTGGAATACTAATCCAATGTTACTAGAATAAAGGTGTGGAAAAAAAGTGCAATTGAAACAAATCCAATCTGATCTATTTGAATGTTTTGCACACAACAGGAATTTTTATAAATGTTTGTTTTATTGAACTGACGATAAAAATGGGAAGAAGATAAAAGAAAGAAACACACACTGTCATCATTTCCTAAGGAAATTTAACCAATGTAAATCAATCACTCAGAATGAGAAAAACAAAAGACCTCAAAAATCACCTCCACTAGCAAAGACTTGATCTTGTTGCCAAGTGTTGACTAATGACAGCCAAAGGCAATAACAATTTAGAATAAATTAAGAATATAAACAATTTGGTCAAATCTTTGAAGAAGAATAGTGAAATATTATAAGTCTTTTTCCATAAAATAAGGAGAAGTAGGGGGGTTGAGGGGAAGTTTAGCAAAAATTTGATGTGAGATGTCCTTAAGCAGTGGCAACAAACTAAGCACATCAGAGAAAACCTGGACCAGAAGTAACTTAGTCATGGGGCCATTATCAAGTCATTTGAAAAGGAGGAAGGCATCAAATGTTGTGACTATGTAATTATTGAAAAATCACTGAAAGCATATTAATAACTAACAACTTATAAACCTCTTCCATTTCTAATCTTTATGAGAATAATCTATATATTTGAGGACATCCTTGATTGGCATTTCACAAAGGAATAGGCAGTCTTTCACAAATCGTGTTATATAGCTGACCATGTTTTAATATTCTCATGGTTAACTGAAAAGTGCAGAGAATGCAAAATTGTACTGTGCTCATTATTTGATTATGGCAATACAGTATTTGATCAGCTTATGTTATGTATATGTCAGCATCATGCAAGTCTTTGAAAGACACAATAGGAGAGAACTTTGTTGGACAACCTTCTTATTAATATTTTCAAGTATGGTATAAAAAGAGGAAAAAGTATTCACTTAGGGTGTTATGGGTGATATGTAGAATTTAGATCATATGGAAGAAGAATTCTTTAGAGGAAACAAAATCCTCCAAATTTTATTATTGATGAATAAAATTGTGCTTAAATATCATGATGCTCTCCAAACCTATCAATTAATAGGTATTTATTTAGCAGATTGGTCAATTAAATTATTTATGATTGAAAAATTAATATAATTATGTGATAAAAATATTATATGCAAATTTAAACAACTCACCCTATCAGATTGGCCAAAAAGATAGAAAAGAGAAATGATAAATGTTGGTGGGCATGTGGGAATACCGAGAAACCAATATATTGTTGTGAACAGATCCAACCATTCTGGAGAGGAATTTGGGACTATGCCCAAAGAGCTATAAAATTGTGTATATCCTTTGATCTGACAATACTACTATTAGGTCTGCAATAGGGAAAAAAGAGCACAAAAAGGGGGAAAAGACCCACAAGTAGGAGAATATTCATAGTAGCTCTTTTTATTGTGGCTAAAAAAATTGGAAACTGAGGGGATGCCCATCAATTGGGGAATGGTTAAACAAGTTGACATATAATTCAATGCTATTGTTCTGAAAGGAAAAAAAGAAGCACACAGAAAAACTTGAAAGGATTTATGTGAACTGATGCTGAGTGAAGTGAACAGAACAAAGAGAGCATCACACACAGTCACAGTAACATTGTACAATGATAACTATGATACACTTAGCTTTTCTCAGAAAGACAGTTCTAAAGAACTTGTGATAGAAAATGCCAACTACTTCCAGAGAAAGAAATATGGAGTGTGAATACAGATGAAAGCATACTATTTTCACTTTTTGAAATTTGTTTTTGTTATTTTTCATATTTTTCCATTTTGTTCTGATTCTTTTTTCACTCAATGACTAAGTATAACATATTTGTGCATATTTAACTTATAAAAAGAAATATGAAAAACAATCCTTGCATTTAAGGTGCTTACATTTGTATATCTATATATCTAGTTATATATATATGCATATATACATACATACATATAATACATACATATTGTATATTGAAAATATTTTTACTGTTTAATTTGGGAGTATCCAGACATGAACCAAAAAACATGAGGGTGATTGAATATTTATTAAGCAACAGGTGCCAAGTACTGAGGTAGTTGCTGGTAATACAAATAGAATGAATGAAAAACTACACATTATAATGACAGAGACAACATATATGTATGTATGTGTGTGTGTATACACACACAGTTATAATCATACATATATACTGCATTGTTGTTCAGTAATTCAGTTATGTCCTCCACTATCTCTTAATCTCTGTTCAAATTCATGTTCATTGTTTCCATAATACCACCTATCCATCTTATCTTCTGCCATCTCCTTCTCCTTTTCCTATCTATCCCAATATCAAGGTCTTATTTCAATGAAACCTGTCTTCTTATTACATGTAGCCAAATTATTTAAGCTTCAGTGTCAGTATTTGACCTTTCAGTGAATAGCTTGAATTAGTTTCAAGTATTGACTGATTTGATTTCCTTGCTGTCCAAGAGATTCTCAACATCTCCAGTGTCACAATTTGAAAGTGTCAATTCTGTAGTCCTCTGATTCTTTAAAAGTCCAATTCTCAGAATCATATGTTGCCACCAGGAAAACCAAAGGTTTTATTATATGGATTTTTGTCAGTAAGGTGTTTTTTCTCTTTTCTAGCATGCTATCCAGATTTGCCACAGTTTTTCTTCTGAGAGCATCTTTTAATTTCATGGCTGCAGTCTGTGTCTGCAGGCATCTTTGAGTTCACGGTTATGGGGGGGATATACTTATATTTAATATAACCAATAAATGAATAAATAAAAATATATGTAAAGTGTATTTAAAAGGTAGTTTGGAAGAGAGGACACTGTCAGTTGAGGGGTGAGGTTGTCAGGAAAGATATATAAGCCTTAAGAAAATTTTTTCCTGGGGTAGGGGATTTAAGGTGCAAGTTATGAGAAAAGGATGCCTTGTCCAACTCTCAGATTGAGTTCAGTCTGAATTGAATGCAAGAGTCTAGAGTAGAGGTGCCCTTTGGGGAAAGGGAGTGGGTACAATGCCCTTTTGGGTCTGATAATGGTTCTTAATGTTAGACTGAAATACATTTCCTATGCAACTTAGAATCTAACTGCATCATTATTTCTACTTCTGACTTCAAATTACCAGATGAGAGGGCCCAGTCAGATGGTAGAGTTTGGCCTGGTTAAGAACCAAAGGTGGCAGAGCAGTAAATGAGGCCTTTAATGTTTCCCTGACCCTGAAAAGAATCATTCTGGTCATCAATTGTCTCTGAATGTTCCCCTCTATTGGGCTTGTTGTTTCAATCTATTCCATAGTTACTTATGACCTACTCATCTGGACCTTTTTGTCTCCATTTTCTAACTTAAATTCCCCCTTTTTAGAGACATTCTTGCTAAGGATTTAGAGAGTCAGGATGCCTGTATTCAAATCTTGTTTCAGACACTAATAAGTGAGGTAATTCTGTACAAATCACATCATCTTTCTGAACCTCACTGTACTCATATTTATATAGCAGAGATAATAATATCCTAGGTACTAGCCACAGGACTCTTTGGAAGTTCAAATCAAATAGTTCAATTCAATTCAATCCAATAAATATTTGTTAAACGACCATTATGTTTAAGGTATCTTTCTATGACAAAGTTGCAGGATTATAAATTCAGTCATAAGGGACCTTAGGGGTTCATTTAAAAATGAAATGGTAGTTACTAATCTAAACAGAAGGATATCTGTGGGCTTCATATTAACTTAGAAAACTACATGTTAAAATTATCTATATGCTATTGTAGTTTCATCCTCTCACTGAATTGGTCTACCCCCCTCATTCTAGAGATAAAGAAATTAGGTAAAGAATTGGAGTAATGTCACTCTCCTTTCATTGCTAGAGGAATTCCTCTTTACTTTATTTAATAGTGAATCACAGGTTGGATCCAAAAAACTTATCTTACATGAGAAATATCCAGGAGTCTAGTGTCACTGGATCACAGAGTACATGGTAGAAAGAAGGGTAGTAGAAGGTATAAAAGACTGGGCAGGTTGCTAAGTGCTTTGAATGTAAAAAGAGGATTTTAATTTGATGCTGGAAGTGACAGAGAACAATTGGAGTTTATTATAAGGTGGGGGGGTGAACATGGCGACATCTGTATTTTCTGAAGATCACTGAGTAGATCATAGCTTGGAATGGGAAGACATTTGTGTCATTCAAAAAGCAGTCCACATAAGGTGATAAGGACTTGCACCAGACTTGGGGTAGTGTCAGAGGCAAGAATGAGGCGCATGCAGGAAATGTTTCAAAGGCAAAATCGAGAGATCATATCAGTGGATTGGATATCGGCATGAAACAAAGTGAGAAGTTGAGGATGACACCTAAATTTGAGCTCAGGTGACTGTGATGATGGTAATACCATCAAGAATAACAGGGAAGTTCAAAAGAAGGAAGAGTTTTGGGGGAAAATAATGAATTTAATTTTGGACATGTTCTTAAGATGTCTAAGAACATCTGGGTCAACATTCAAATAAGAGAGAGAGAGAGAGAAAAAGAGGACTTTACCTAAGGCATCTTCCTGCCTCCTAGATTGGCCCTTTACCCTTTACCCCACAGTCTCTTAGACACTGAGGTTATAACAACAAAGTGAACAGAGTGAAATTACTCCAACTCTAAACCTAAATTTCCTCTTCCCTAGAATGAGGTAGGGTAGATTAATTCATTCAGAACCAGATTTAAACATAATTGGTAAATAGTTAAAAAAACATATAAAAATACAATAAAACAGAGATAATTTTAATAAGTAGTTTTCTAAGTTAATACGAAGCCCACAGGTATCCTTATGTTTAGATTACTACCATATTGCAAATATAATATAAATATCAGTTATAATTGCTTTCTTTGTTCATGGATTTCCTATTTACTTCCCAAGAAGAGTCTCAACTTCTCAGATTTTCCCACATAAGTATCCAATAATCAGTTTTACTTCCTATCTGGAAGAAATGGTAAACTCTAGTGAAGTCCCTAGCTGATCACCCTCAGCTAGCTATCATTATCTGTACCTCCTCTGATGTCAACTGTAACAGTAACAATAAGCCCTTAATTATTCATTTTTACTCATAACTGCTGGACTTCTTTTTAATATATTATATTTATTTCATTAGATATTTTCCAGTTACATATAAATTTTTTTAACATTAGTTTTAAAAAAAAATTTGAGCTCCAAATTCTCTTCCACCTGCTTCTTCCTCTTTTTGATATTGATTAATCACGTAGTCATGTAAAACATATTTCCAAATGACATGTCACAAAAGAAAACAGACAAAAAAAATAAATAAAGTTAAAAAATTAATATTTTAATATGCATTCAGAGCTATAGCAATTCTTATCATGAGTCCTTCAGAACCGATTCAGAACAGATTAGATTGGAGCAACTAAGTCTTTCATATTTGATCATCATTACAATATTTGTTACTGTGTACAATAGTCTTCTGGTTTTGTTCTTTTCACTTTATATCAGTTCAAAGAAATCTTCCTATGTTTTTCTGAAACCATGTTGTTCGACATTTCTTATAGCACAATAGTATTCAATTAAAATCATGTATCACAATTGCTATTTCCCAATAGATGGACATCTTCTCAATTTACAATTTGTGTAACTATTGAGAGTTTTGATCTCTTCTGAAAATTGCCTGTTAATAATCCTTTCACCATTTATCAACTGGGGAATGTGTTGCTTATGAGAGTGGATGAATATATACATAGATAATACATATATCTATATATGTATATCCATATATGGATTAGCCATTTTGATGTTTTTGGCTATATGGTATTAGACATTATCTATACCTAGTTTCTGTCAAATTGATTTATAGTTTTCTTAGGATTTTTGTCAAAGGATAAATATTTATCCCCAAATCTTGGATCTGTGGGTTTATCAAATATTATATTACTAGGATCATTTACACCTGTGTATTGCATACCTAATCTATCCCACTGATCCACTGCTTTATTTCTTAGCCAGTATTGGATTATTTTGAAGATAAAGCTTTGCTATATAGTTTGAAATCTGGTTACTTTTCTTCCTCTTTAAAAAAAATGATTCCTTTGATATTCTTGATCTTTTGTTCTTCCAGTTGAATTTTGTTATGACTTTTTTCAACTCTATAAAAGAATTATTTGATAATATTATTGGAATGGCACTGAATAAGAAAATTAACAAGTCATTTTTATTATATTGACTCATCTTAGCCATGAACTATTAATATTTCTCCAATTGTTTTAGATCTGTCTTTATTTGTGTAAAAATGTTTTATAATTATGTTCATAAAGTCCCTGGGTTTGCTTGGCAGGTAGATTCCTGAATATTTTATTTTGTCTGAAGTTATTTTAAATGGATGTTCTCTTTTTCTCTTTTGCTTTTGTCTTTTGTTGGTGAAATATATGAGTTTATTTTATATCATGCAACTTTGCTAAAGTTGTTAATTGTTTCAACTAGTTTTTAGTTTATTTTCTAGGGTTTACTAAATATATCATCATATCATCTACGAAAAGTGAACATTTTGTTTCTTCATTGCCTAGTTTTGTTCCTTCAATTTATTTTTCTTATTTTATTGTTAGAGCTAACATTTTTGTACAAAGCTGAATAATAATGGTGATAATGAACATCCTTCCTTCACTCCTGATCTTTTTGGAAAGGCGTCACATTTATCTGCATAGGTAATGTTGGATCTTGGTTTCAGATAAAAACTACTTATCGTTAGTAATGCTCCATTGATTTCAATGATTTCCAGGGTTTTTAATAGGAGTGAATAGCTTCTTTTTCTCAAAGGTTTTTTCCTTCATTTGTTGACATAATCACATGATTTTTAAAAATTATTTTGTTATTGATATGGTCAGTTATGCTGATAGTTTTACTAATATTGAATCATCCCTGCCTTTTGTGGTATAAATCTCACCCAACAATAGTATATGGTCTTTATGATATATTGCTGTAATCTCCTCGGTCACATTTCATTTAAAAATTTTATTGATATTCATTAGGGAAATTGGTCTATAGTTTTCTTTATTTATTCTAGCTTTTTTTTTGGTTTAAATATCAAAACCAAATATGTGACAAAAAAGGAATTTTACAGAACTCCTTTTTAAATGTTATTTCATATTTTTCCAATTACATGCTGATAGTTTTCAACATTCATCTTTTTGTCAGATTTTGAGTTCTACATTTTTCTACCTCCCTTCCTTCTCTCCCCTCTTCCTTGATAGTGAGTAATCTGATATAGTTTACATAGTACATTCATATACAACTTCTTCTTTACTTTTTTTCAGATAGTTTATTTAATATCAGGATTAATTACTCCTTAAATGTTTGCTAGAATTCATTTGTAAATCTACCTGTTTCCTGGGGATATTTTTTTTTTGGAGAATTCATTGATGATGTTCAATTTCTTTTTCTAACAGAATTGTTTAAGCATTCTACTTTCTTTTCTATTATTCTGGTAAATTGATATATAAATATATATTTTATATATGTAAAATATATAAATATATATTCTTGTAAATATTCATCCATTTCATTTAAATTATCAGTTTCATTGGCTCTAATTTCATCTTCATTGGTGGTACATTCACCCCTTTTCATTTTTAATATCAGTAGTCTAGTTTTTTAAATCAAATGAATCAAAGATTTATTAGTCTTACTAGTTTTTCATAAAACCTAATTGTATTTACTAGTTCAATCATATTTTTACTTTTAATTTTATTAATCTTTCCTTTGATTTTCAGAACTTGCATTTTGATGTTTAATTTGGGATTTATAATTCACACTCTTTCTAGGTTTTGTTTTACTAACAAGTTCAATTAATTAACTTTTACTTTTTCTCTTATAGATATTTAGAGATGTATTTTTCCTCAAGTATTGTATTGGCCTAATCCCACAAATTTGCACCCCCAAATTTTCAATCTGTTATAAATATAAAATATAAAGAAAAATAGAATTTCAAAATTAGAAGGGAATTTAGAGATCTTTATTTGATTTTTTTTCTTATCTGGGGACAAGGGTGCAGGTTAAGTCTGGCTCTCAAATTTTCAATGCAAGCATTTACACCACAGAAATGTCATATTCTATAGCTCAGGGCTGGAATCATTATTTTGTTGATTATCTAGACTTAGGAAAGTAAGGGATAAAATGTTCATAATGCAGATTAAATCATCCAACTCCCTTTATTTTGACAATTATGAAATATTCACCATTACACCAGCTGTGGTGAGGGGAGGATGTGAATTCTTCTTCCTCTTCCTCAGTTTTGTTGATATAATTACAGATCATACACACACATTATATGGTTTTTATTGTGTAAACAAATTGTCCTGTTTTCCCTTAATGATGGATGAACCACTTTGGTTAAGAACAGCATAATTGCCTTAGCAAACAGGCTATTTGTTCCTCTGGGGACTCTAAATAGACTCCATTTGAGGAGTCTAAGTTCTAGAGAATGTGCTTGGGCGAGAATGCTTTAGGAGGAAAAGGGAATCCCATTTCTTTCCCCATCAATCATATTATTGTAACTACTGCAACAGCAGAATTAAAGCAACCAGAAGGAACAGAGGCCCATATATGAAGGCAAATGTGAATGCAGAGGGTCACCCAAGGGAAGAGAGATCTCTAAAGAGCAGTGACATCCATGGACTCAAGAAAGGAGCCTATTCTGGAAACTATACCTAAATAACTTACCCAATAGAGATTCTGTTCTCAAGAGGAGCTACATGAGAATGCTATAAAGAAATAAAAAACTTCCAAGTCCTAAAATACCTCATCTGTGTGTATTCCTTCCATCTATGCCTTACTACTATTGCACTTTTAGTTTGAGTCCATTTTCCTCATAGATTCTTCATGGAATTGTATAAGTATAGGTTATGTCATTGAGGATTGTGGTGAGGGGATGTTTTTGTGCCAGCTGTTCATACTAATGTTATTTTTGCAAATAATTTTATATCTTTGCTAAAAACCAATTAAAGTCGACTGGCTGATTTTTTAAAGAAAGATTTTATTTATTTTGAATTTTACAATTTTTCCCCTAATATGCTTCCCTTCCCCCACCTCCCATAGAAGGCATTCTGTTAGTCTTTCCTTTGTTTCCATGGTATTCATTGATCTAAGTTGAATGTGATGAGAGAGTAATCATATCCTTAAGGAAGAAAACTAAAGTATAAGGGATAGCAAAATTACATAATAAGATAACATCTGTTTTTAAATTAAAGATAATAGTCTTTGGTCTTTGTTCAAACTCCACAATTCTTTCTCTGGATACAGATGGTATTCTCCATTGCAGAGAGCCCAAAATTGTGCCTGATTGTTGCACTGTTGCATTGGCTGATTTTTAATGGGAAGCACAATGATGGAGGCTTTTGAGCTACAGTAGTTATAGAAGTACCAGGAGTGACTCATGGGGTTACCTACAGGATTTTGATGGTAGCAATTGCTCCTCTAGTGACCCAATCTGCAAGTGAAAATGAAAGTTGGGATAGTATCACAGAGGGGTTGTTACACTTATTTTAAAGATGAGGAAACTAAGTTCCCAAGAGTTTAAGTAATTTCTCTAGGGATACTCAGCTAGTGAGCAGAAGAGAAAGGACTAAAATCTAGGTCTCAACTCCCTGCATAATTCTCTTTTATAGCATACAATTTGGTTCAATTATTAGACATTTTTAATCCAAATTTCAGTTTTGTTTAGTTCACTTCTTGTTACTATATTTGGAACTTCAGTCACTCATGCTTATAACATTTATTTCTGATATTTAGAAAAAAATTTAATTAAAAATGAAAGTAATGATTTAATTTCTAATTTTCCTGTTACTTCTTTAAAAAGAGAGCAACCTTTCTAGAAAGGTTCTAGAAAGGCTCTGTTGTCCTTCAAAATTTTTATTTTCCAAGAAACAGCATAGATAACAATCATCTAAAGTATTTAATTTAATGCTTATTTTTCTTTTTCTGATAAAATTTCCCTTCCCAGTAAAAATATTTTCCATGGCACCTTAAGTCTTATAAGGTATTTTTCTCATAAAAATGAAGGTGGAGATCACCAAGAGAATTCAATAGTATCAGTCAGTTAGAAATATGAATTAGACCTGAATAAGGCTTAACCATCTCTTGGAACTGATCATATCACACAATTTAAAAAATATATTTTTATTGAATCAATTAATAAATTGATCAATCAACCCAGGACATTAGATTAGTTTTGAGATGTGTTTTTAAGTGTTGAAATGGAAGAATAGTGCATAGGAGGTGAATTTGGATGGGCTGAAGACACTCCATCTTTTCTTTTGGGACAAACCATCTCAAATCCATCATTCCAGTGTCTGGAAGCCTGGAGGAGAGAGCCATTTCAGTTGGACTCTGAGAGAAAAATCACTTGGTGGGAGAGAAGAGCTTCTGTCTCTTCTTCCTTTTCTTTTTTCCATCCCTCTATTCTCCCACAACTTCTGAGGATCAGAGAATTCGTTCTAATTATTAACATCGTAGTAGTGCCTCTGAACCAGGAGTGACTGGCATTACCATGTACCAGTATCCAGGACAAGAGCAGCTTCTGAAGTCTACAAAGAGAACAGAGTAAAATTATATCATTCCTAATGGGAACCTCTTGAGGACTCTGGCAAAGCCACTTCCAGGAACTGTGAATTACCCAGTTTTTCCGGGCTCTAAATTCTGTTCTCTGGTTATTAAGCTATATTGCTTCTCATGTTTTATAGATGTCTTTTGTTCTTATGTTCCTGTCATTTTGGGAAATCAGGTCTATATAAGAAAAGCATCATGTTCTGTGACTCACTGGTGAGATTTCTGGCTTGTCAGTAATGTTCATTTTTGGACAAGAATTTTATTCTTTGGAATAGGTTTGTTACTTTTTTAAAATAAATCATCTCTTTATATGTGCATATATAATTATATGTATATATTACATATATATTTTGTGGTATATTAAAATGATATATATGAATATATGTTAAGATAATCATTATTTGAAAATGATGCTCATTTTAAAGAATAGCTATTAAAGGCACTTATCATTCAAAGAGAAAGTTGTCAAAATGCCTTGCTTTTTTTTACTTTTAAAAAATATTGGTTTCACAAAAGAGTTTGAATCCCTCAAGTGAAACCTCGGTCCTTAAGCTGCTGGCCTCTTTTATTATGTTCCCTTGTACCACTCCCAAGATTCTTCCAAAGGAATTTTTGACCTGACCTATTTCTCATGGTTGAGTTTCTCCCCATCCCTTGCACATACAGTCATACATTCAGGTACTAACACACCCCGTCTGGCTTCCATACAGCTATATATTCATGTGAGCAGGAAGCCATGGTAGGGCAGGAGGCCAAAAATGGAGGGAAGAGAACTAGAAATGGGAGGGGTACAATATAGAGTGTGAATTCAAATGGCATTGCAAAGTGCGTGGAGGCAGATGACTGAAAAATATCCAGGACAGCAACTGTCTGGGTTCTGATGAGCTTTAATTCAAAATGGATTTAGAATTTTCCCTCAGCATAATGATCTGGGAGTCAGGGCCTCTGAATTCTATTCCTAGTTTGCCACATTTATTAAGCATGGTACTCTGACAAGTCATATCTTCTTTCTCAGATTTATTTCATCTTACTAATAAAATTGGAATACTACTTACACTCCCTGCCTACCAGGGTGGTTGTAAGGATATAATGGGAAAATGTGCTTTATAAAAGTAAACCACAACAAATATGTGGGCTTAAAAAGGGAAAAAAAAAAAACAACTGGAGGCAACCTCTCTGAAGTTCAGTTTCAATGTCTCAGAAATGGGGGAGGAATGTGTGTCAATCCCATAAAGTTGTGAGTATTTACATATACAGTTCTTTTGAAGATAGTTTTGAAAGTCTAGTGTTGGTTAGGATCAAGTTTTAATATTAATATTTAATTTGGGAGGTATAGGGGATTGCGAATTGGTCTTGAAGCCTGGAAGACCTGGATGGAGTCTTACCTTTGACACATTGGCTGGGTGACCCAGGATGGGTCACGTGTCCTAGGCGGTTGCATAAATGGTAGAGATGGTGCTAGTCTTTGTTATTGATGCTTATAGGACTGAGGTTCCTCCCTGAGAGTTACTTATGTAAATGAAGTCACAAGTTCAGTTACTATCCTTACTAATTTGTCATTGTCATTTTTCAGTCATGTCCAACTCTTTGTCCCCCCAATTTGGGGTTTTTTTTTTTTGGTAAAGATATTAGAGTGGTTTGCCATTTATTTCTGCAACTTATTTTACAGGTGAGGAAACTGAGGCAAACAGAGTTGAGTGATTTCCCCAGAGTCACAGAACAAGTAAATGTCTGTCCAGATTTGAGGCCACATTTGAATTCAGGAACTCCATCCACCAGAACTCTATCCTTATCAATACCAACCACAAGCTGAACTTAAACCATCTCCTAATTCCTTAAGATAATTCACTGAGTCACATATTTATAGCTAGGAGGAGTCTTAGAGCCCATCTAGTTGAATCCTTTTATTTTTGCAATTAGGGAAAGAGGTAGAAACTAGTTAAGGGAATTATTTCAGGTAACACAGGTAGCTCAAGTAGCTGGAATTTGAACCCAGGTCTAATGATTAAAAACTATCCTACCAAACTGCCTCCCATTTTATTGATATTAACGGAAGCACGGGTCTAATTAGCATTAAAAGTGAGTTTTTGCTTTATGTTTTGTTGAAAATTTCCTGAGTTTACAGTCTCAAGGATGATTTATATAATAAAAAGTTTCTGGTAAGCATATTGCTCTTGAGCATGAAGGCCACTTACTATGCTGATCACGCAGAAATTAGGTTTTGAAATTTATGATGAAATCTACTTTTGCTGAGGAAGATCTTGGCATAGGCTATGAGGGAATCAGCTGACGACTGTGCCCAGGAAAGGACCTGCCTTGGGTAAAGTCTTCGGCAGGTACCAAGGACTGGCAAATGAGAGAGCCTGTCAGGAACCAGTCCATCAGGTGGAGGGCCCATAAAACAAGGTCTGAAGGGACACTGTGTTCCCAGGGACAGTAGTAAATCTATTTCAAATAAAACGAACTGTTTGTTTAAAGTTTCCTGTGTTCTGTTACACCTTTGACGTGAGGAGCCCAACACACTTAAGAAATTAGCCCTGATGTAGCTGGAAGAGAGAGAAACTCACACAATGTACACATGTCCCTTATTGAAATCATATTAGGAAATGCATCTTCAATGTCATTTTCGGCATATTGTTCTTTAGGAATCACTAGTGATAAACAGAAATCTCCCTCTTTATAAAACTGAAAATACTTTGTCTGTATTCATTCAGGATCAGAAATTTGACCAGGAGTACTGATTCACCTCCCTCCCCAAACTTTCATATTTTTCTATTAATAGTGTAATACAATATTTATTTGACTTCCCTAATACATAGTTGCTTAATAATTTGTGTTCATGGATAGTACTTGTCTGTAGTCTTTAATTTTTAAAGGTTTTTCTCATCTTTCCCATTTCTCTGGTGAAGGATCCTCCTACCCCCAACCCCTTACCCCCAATAAAGCTGTCTGGTATAGAAAAAGTAGGTTGCTAGGGAGCCACTCTCAGGATAGCTGAGGGTGGCAGTGAGGCATATAGAAGTGAGTCCCTGATAATAGAAGAGATCCATTTTTCATTCTCCGTAAAAATGAACCTCCTTTCTATACAGCTGACAAGTTCACCAACTCTGTATGAAAAAAAAAAACTTCTGAAAAAAAAAAGATGAGATTTTAACACTCCATCTCAAGATGGATGCAGACTTAAGAGAAATTGCCTGAAGGTGCTGTGTGTGTGAATGGTTGGAGTGGGGAAGGACTGACTAGCTCTTAATTTGGAGAGGAGGCTTTAAAGGAGAAAGTTCTTAGGGTCTCAATTTTTGCATCTATAAGAAGAAGGGATTTTTTCTAACTGACCTCTATATCGATCCTTTTCAGCTTTAACACTTGGTGGTTTAATATTCTGTGAACATTGATAGACAGGCTAAATAAAGACACAACAGACTTACACACAGCCACCTCCACTTGTTTACTTCTGTCATCTTTACTAGTATTGTTGAGAAATTCACAAAATAACACCTTATTTGACTAAATGTCTTTTAGGTAATAATTCAGAATTTCACCAAAATTGAACCATTTGAGTTGGGGTTTGGGAACAATATCTAATCTTGCTCAAGGTCCTTATGAGCATTTAGATTAAGGCTTGGCCTCTCTGTCCTAGAGGAGAGGTAATGAAACATATTTCTCTCATCTCTATATGGAAATGGAATGCTGTAGCTATGATTACATGCTTGGTTAGTGTTGCTTCTCCATTTTTCTTTGAAAAGAGATAGGATTCAGTATTAGGAGATAAGCTTCTTGAGGGCAGGAACTGTTTAGTTTTGTCTTTGTATCTTCAATGTCTTGTATTGTTATTTGGTCTATTGTGGATACTCCCTAGTGTGGAAACTCCCTCCAAATGTGTCATCTGTATAGAAAGGAGGTTCATTTTTAAGGAGAATGAAAAATGGATCTCTTCTAATATCAGGGACTCACTTCTATATGCCTTACTACTACCTTCAGTTATCCTGATAGTGGCTCCCCAGCAACTGACTTTCTGGACCAGACAGCTTTATTGGGGGGTAGGGGGATCCTTCACCAGAGAAATGAAAAAGGAGAGAAAAACCCTTAAAACATTAAAGACTACAGACAAGTATTATATTTAGCATTTAAATAGTGATTTTTAAATTGTGCATAGTACTTTAAAACTTTTATTTCATCTTTACAACAACCCTGAGAGGTAGGTGTTATTATTATTCCCATTTTATAAATGAGGACACTGAGGTGGGCAGCGATTTAGGTGACTTGCCCAAGATCACAAAGCTAGTTTCTCAGACTGGATTTTTACTTAAATCTTCCTTACTCTAGGTTCAGCTCTCCATCATATATATGTATATATATATATATTATATATATATAATATATATATACATATATATGTATATGTACATGTATATGTATATGTATATGTATATATACATACATATATATATATTTATATTTGTATATATATACATGAAGCATTATCCATCTTCTCTGGATACTGGATGCAAAGCTACTGCTGAACACAGAAGAAAGTCTGAAGATTTGATAACCATTGATGAAGAGCAAGTCCCATATGATGGGCTCTGCTACTTGGGTTATACAGAATTACAAGATCTTAAAATGACTGAATTATAGGATCATTGGAACTAGAAGGGACTTTTGGGGTTGTCTTCTGCAGCCTCTTTCCTTTTATTCTGATTGAAGCTCCACTAGTTGTCCAAGAGCATGCTTGAAGTGAGTGGCAGAACCAGGATCCAAACCGTGTTGTTACTGCTCTCTTCTCTTGTCCCCTCCTACTATCTGTATTTCATCTATGTATATTTTATGTGTTATAGAGAGGCAGCTGACTGATGAGGTGGACAGATTACTAGATCTGAGTTGGGATCTGAGTTTAAAATTAGCTTTAGATACTTACAGACTGTATGACAAGAACAAGTCACTTAACTTCTATCTCAGTTTCTCCACTTGTAAAAGTGGATATACTAATAGCCACCACCACTCAGGATTGTTGTGGAGATCAAATGAGATATTGCGTATAAAATGCTTTGCAAACTATTGAGTATTATATAAATTTTATTATATATGTATATATTTATATATTTGGGTATGTTGTATGTACACAAATGTGTGGGCATATATAAATATATATATATACATGTATACATGTGTGTATGTGTGTGTGTATGTGTGTAGTTCAGTCTTTTTCATTCTTTGTCAGTTTTTTTTTTTGCCAAGGATACTGAAGTAGAGTGGTTTACCATTTACCAACTGAGGCAAAGAGAATTAAATGACTTGCCCAGGTTCACACAGCTATTAAGCGTCTCAGGTCAAATTTAAATTCAGGTCTTCCTGACAACAGCCCCAATGCTCTATTAACTGCGCTACATTCTTTACCTTCTCTTCATTCCATTCCCCAAATACTGGTGCCTTCCAAAGAGCTGCTTCTCTCTCTCTCTCTCTCTCTCTCTCTCTCTCTCTCTCTCTCTCGCTCTCGCTCTTGTTCTCGCTCTCTCTCGCTCTCTAACACACACATATTATATATGTGTATATATATATATATATATATATATATATATATAATTTTCACTAAAAAACTGACTCCTTGAAGATCAATACTAGTTCATTTTTATATTTATTTCCGGTGCCAAGTGGAATATGCTTTTCATATAATAGACACTCAATAAATACTTTTCAAGTTGAATTTGAAATCCATAGATCTTTCAAATGTATTATGCTGCCTCAGATTAGGCTACTATACCCAATGACAGGATCTGATTGGGGGACAAGGGAATCAGAAATGAGGAATATTCTTATTCAACACTTTGAGAAATGGAGTTTCAGGATCCAAACTCCCATACCAAAGAAGGTCTGCCTCATCCTGGGATGACAAGCTAGTCTCCAATTTGCCTTAGAAGTCACATGTGATAACCCAGACTATCCTTTTAGATAGCAAAATGGATTTTAAAACACACACAGAGAGAGAGAGAGAGAAAGAAATGTTCTTGTTGGTGAGCAAGTTGTTTGACCTGAGTGAGATTTATTGAGGCAATTATTGTGTCTGGATTTTCAAAAGTGCTAGATAATTGTATGATCACTGCTAGCATCTGTAGCCTGGTCAGTGGAAGCAGAAGGGAAAGGTTATTCAAACCTCCTGCTTTGGAGCCCAAGCTCCACAGGTTAGGTTAGAACTCTTTTTTTGTCAAAGTAGTTTCTACATTTACATTATTATTTTTTAAAAGGTGGTTTCATCTAGGGGAGATGCTATTTTCTGAAATGCCTTCTAACTGGCTACCTCAGGGAGCACATAAATGCTTACATAAAGCCATGGTTAACTGGAGTCTGGCAGACCCTCCTTTCCACCCACTTTCCTATATAGTTGCTTGGTAACCCAGTGTTTGAGTACTACTAACTTAATGACTATCTTTACATTTAACACTGGTTAATCTCTTATCGAAGGAGAGGCGTGGGCAAACATGTAAATGACTCCAATTCTAGAGATTGTGACACTGAATATGAGACATCTGCCTCTGGGGTAGATCTGAGCCCAGAACACCCAGGGAGATAAGAGATTTATTTGAAAGACAAGACTTGTTTCTCCAACCACTAGGTACTCATAAAACACCATCAGATAAAGGTCTGCTTTGGTTTGAAACCTGGGAAGGGAAAGGAAATATTTCCTTATCTTCAGAGGGTTTCTAAGTTTTTGAGTATGGGGTCCCCCTCTTAATATTCAAAAGTTACATTAGTCTCCCATGTGATAGTAAAACTATTCATATCTGTTGATTAAGGGACAAAATTATATAATACTCCAAAGTTATTTAGTTCATTGAAGCATAGAAATCCTACTCATTTTATTGTGAAGCTGTGAAGTGAATAGACAGTCATCCTTGGAGCCAGGAAGTTCTGGGTTCATTTGTTGCCTTTGATATTTATAAATGAGTAATTCATTTAATCCAAGCCCTAAGCCAGTTGTTTACAAGGGGTTGAGCTTCTGGAAGACATGACCCTATAAAGGTTCATGGTCAACCAACCAGAGGATGAGAAGAGGAGCCACATCTCCCAGTTCTTTCAGGTAGCCAGTTGTGAGGACTGTCTCTTATAAAAGCATAGTACCATCTTTACATTGTCAACTTTCCCCTTCCAGATCTCCTCAAGTAATTGTGTGAATCCCTAGGTTCTTCCATCCTGCCTTAAAGTAGTGCCTTCATGATGATTACAAGGTAATCTTTTTTTTAGTTTTTTTTTTTTGCAAGGCAAATGGGGTTAAGTGGTTTGCCCAAGGCCACACAGGTAATTATTAAGTGTCTGAGGACAGATTTGAACTCAGGTTCTCCTGACTCCAGGGCTGGTGCTCTATCCACTGCTCCACCTAGCCTCCCTAATTACAAAGTAATCTTGACCAGCCCCTGCATCATCATCTTTCATTAACTGAACAGGTACAATTGTCAGAATTCAGACTTCTTCCCCTCTCACCTCACCCTTCTCCCAAAAACCAAAACTGAAGAGGGCTGGGTAGGTTGCAATAAGCATTGCAGATCTCATTCTATTATCTTTCCTTTCCTTTTCAAAGACATCCTTCTTTCATACTCCCCTATTTCTGGTTCTGGTATTGTTATTCCCAGATATCTGGGTTTGCAACCTTGGTATCCACTTTGACTCCTAATTTTCAGATGTTCCACATATCCAATCAGTTCCTAATCTTGTCATTTTTACATCTATAACATCTTCCACATCTGCCTCTTTCTCTCCACTCACACAGCCACCAACCTAATTCAGACCCTTATCACCTCTCATCTGGCTTAATTGCAACAGCCTCCAAATTGGTCTCCCTGTGTCAAATTTCTCTCCTCTCTAATTAATTTTCCACATATCTGCCTAAGTGATTTTCCTAAAGCTCAAGTCTGACTATATCACTCCCCTACTCAATAAACTTCAGGGGTTCCTTATTGACTCTATGGTTGATGACTATTTCACCTTTAAAATTTTTATTTTGTACTCAAGGAAGCAAAGAAAAGTTGGGCAACTTGGAAAACAATGTGGAGTTTTTATTATATAAGCTTTCTTGAAATGGAAATTTTTCTAATATTAATTCCTTCTTATGTTCTTCTTTGAACATAATGTATTTTTTCTCATTTTGTATTTGTTTGAATAAATACAAAATTTACAAAAAGTATTTTTATTTTGTGTAAGCTGTATAATGTACATAATTAGCACAGGAGAAAATACATACATACATATATATGTATATATATATATATATGTATATATATATATGACTTTTGATCTTTTGATTTCATAATGAAAATTCTCTCTGAGTACAGGTTAGCTGCTTCTCTGCAATATATTGTCTTAGAGATTATTTGGGACAATGAAGAATTAGGTGACTTTTCTTGGGTCACACAGCCAGTATATGTCAGAGTAATGCTTAATAAGTAAATATATCTATATATATATATACATATATATATATCTTTTCAATGTTTATACATACATAAAAACACACATCTATATTTTATTGATGGGGTATGTAATCTAAAAAATTTCTAGTCAACTGTCCTAGGTATCATTCTAATAATATTGAAGCACTGAGTTTGAAGTCAGACGATCTGGGTTCAAATCCCACCTTCGCTAACCACTAGTTTTATAAACCACTTTCACTCTCTGAGACTCATTTTCTTCATTTGTAAAATAAAAGGGTCAGACTAGATGATCTGAACTGCCTTTCAGCTCTAGCATTCTATGAGTTTGTTTCATAACAATTGTCCATCTGCATTCTTGGGAAGAACTTCCACATGGGGCATCCCCTATACAGATGAAGTTATAGGTTCAGATGGCCACACAATACATATATGAATATATATTCACACAATATTAATATATGCATAAATATATATATATACATATATATGGCAGTATTTATTCAATCTATGGAAAGCATTTACTTTGCTGTGGATTAGATTGAGAATTCATGGTCACCTTGTAATAGCTTTGCAGAGCTTTTAAGATCCCCTAGTCCTGCAGATTGGAACCACTGGATTGGCTACTTCTAAGGCTTTTTCACTGAGTCTCATATTCCATATTTATTCTCCATCACTTTTTCAGGAAAAATCTCAAACAATCCAACTCAGATTTAAAAAATCAATTTAGTTTCATGAGGGACAAACAACAACAGCCAATGAAGAGGCAGAGAAGTATCTAAACAGACAAACCAAGGTGATAGCTTGAATGGTTTGATTAATGTAGACAATCGAAACAGTCCATCTGGTCTGTATGTGTAGCTGTAACTTTAGGTATCTGCAAAACAAATCACAGGGAGACTTAGGAAAATGAATCCAAAATGGTGCACTGAATCAATTCCAACCAATTGTTTTAATCTCCTCAATCATCAAACCAGAATGACTAAAAGTGAAATTAATTGGTTTAGGGTTCCAATTCTTTTTATTTTCCAATTGGACAGCAGAATGGATCAGAGTCAAGGCAATAGGAAAAAAGAAAAACATGTGAATGTGAATGATTTACAAATTTTTTGAATAAGGAATCACATTTTCAACACATTGAAAGGAATCAGCCAACTTTTACTTACTAACTTCCAATAACTTCCATCCTATTTTCAAGCAGATCTTCCTATTAAGGTCTATCCCCTTGTATTGTGTTCATATTCACTTCTTGAATAAACTTCCTGTTATGGAAGTTTTATTGACTCATAAGACAAATGTATTTTTAAGGCATATCCTATAGTTCCCAATCAATGACATTACAGATGCTTCCAGTATTTTAGGGATTGATAGACTGAATAGAGGGGAATTGACTTAAATGATGCCTCACAATTTCACTTATGCCTGATCAGTGAAACATGAAAATGGAATGATTTTTGCATACTTCCTATCATTTCGGCAATAAATAAAATAATAAACTGGAAGCATAATATAATGCTGGTAGATATAGAGTAAAATTCACCATGTCAGATCTATGATGACTCCACCCAAAAGGAAATTTAGTAAATGATATACCACAAAGACCAGGAGTGAAGAAATCTTCATTCTGCTGATTTTTCAACTAGCCTATAAACTTTTATAAAACCTTTATAATATTCTAGACACTGCAAGTGCAGAGAATACAAAGAAAGCAAAAATAGGGTACCTGCCTTCAAAGAGCTTGTAATCCAACTAACTCTGTGTGGTGTGGCACAAGTCAATTTATATTTAAGAACCTTGATTTTTTTCTATAAAATTTCATCTTCTCTATATAAAATTATAGCCTTGGACTAAATCTCAAAGGTCCCTTCTGTACTAGAATTTTATAATCTTTGAAAATGACTTGATATAAGGCAGTTTTTACCTGACTTGAAGTCTCTCTACAGCATGTAGTATCATAGTATTTTTCAATATAAATCAGAGGGGGGAAAAAAACAAAAACTAGATTTTACAAAAGTGAAAATTCAATGTTAAATGAGCTCAGCATGACAGATTGATTAAAGGGAAGCAGTGAGCCCTTGACTGCATCTCTATCAAAAGAAATACAATGATATTCCACAGTAGTAGAGACGTCAGAAGATGCATAATTTTAGCCTATGGTAAGAAACTAAATAATCCATTCTTGAATATTTAATATCTTCTGTGATCTTAAAACACATGGAAATACTTCTTGCTGGAAGTTTTTCCTTTCTTTCTTTTCTTTTCTGTTTTTTTTTCCAAGTAGGCATACACTACAACTGATTCAACATTACTCAACCAGAATAGTTAAAAATTTATTTGCTTTGCTTGGTATTAAAGGAAATCTGTTTCAATGCAAGTTGAATGGAGTGAAGTCATAGTGATTTATATTCAAGAATAAATGTATGCCAACTTTTAAACAGTATAACTTTCCCCATTCTTTAGTATTTGATTTAACATTTTGTTTTTCCTGTTTGACCTAAGTATTTTGATGTATTCTTTAAATTCCTTTCATCTGTTTCATTATCTTGATGATGACCATGTATATTTAGAAATTTTATATGGTATGAGTGTAGAAATGGCAGTCTTTTGTACATGATTCACAAACTTTGTCATTTATTGACCAGTATAGAATTAACCTTAGGTAAAAAAGAAAGACACCATGGAGTTGGAAGACCTGAGATTAAATACTTTCTCTACTTTTTACTCCTTGTGTGAATTTGATCAAATTATTTAAACTAGTTCATCTCTATAAAATGATGACATTGGATTATATGGCCTTGTAGTTCTCTTTAAACCCTTAATCTATAAGACTATATTAAAATGTCAATTCATTGAGGGAGGGAATATTCCAAATTTAACCCAATCTCATCTAATATAACCCAACTAACATTTATTAAATACTTATTGTATATTAGCTACTCTGCTTGGCCTTGGGAATACAATGACAACAAAAAAACAGTTTCTAACTTCTTTTTTTAAAAATTAATTTATTTTTTATTAAAGATATTGAGTTTTACAATTTTCCCCCCAATCTTACTTCCCTCCCCCATCCCCCCACGGAAAGCAATCTGTCAGTCTTTACTTTGTTTCCGTGTTGTACATTGATCCAAATTGAGTGTGATGAGAGAGAGATCATATCCTTAAGGAAGACACAAGAAGTTTAAGAGGTAACCAGATCAGACAATAAGATATCTGTATTTTTTCCTAAATTAAAGGGAATAGTCCTTGAGCTGTGTTCAAACTCCATGGCTCTTTATCTGGATACAGATGGTACTCTCCTTTGCAGACAGCCCAAAATTGTTTCCGATTGTTGCACTGATGAAATGAACAAGTCCATCATTGAACACCACCCTTATGTTGCTGTTAGGGTGTACAGTGTTTTTCTGGTTCTGCTCATCTCACTCAGCATCAGTTCATGTAAATCCATCCAGGCTTCCCTGAAATCCCATTCCTCCTGGTTCTTAATAGAACAATAGTGTTCCATGACATACATATACCACAGTTTGCTAAGCCATTCCCCAATTGAAGGACATTTACTTGATTTCCAATTCTTTGCCACCACAAAACAGGACTTCTATAAATATTTTTGTACAAGTGATGTTTTTACCCTCTTTCATCATCTCTTCAGGGTATAGACCTAGTAGTGGTATTGCTGGGTCAAAGGATATGCACATTTTTGTTGCCTTTTGGGTGTAGTTCCAAATTTCTCTCCAAAAAGGTTGGATGAGTTCACAGTTCCACCAACAGTGTAATAGTGTCCCAGATTTCCCACAACCATTCCAACAATGATCATTATCCTTTCTGGTCATTTTGGCCAATCTGAGAGGTGTGAGGTGGTACCTCAGAGAAGCTTTAATTTGCATTTCTCTAATAATTAATTATTTAGAGCAATTTTTCCTATGGCTATGGATTACTTTGATCTCCTCATCTGTAAATTGCCTTTGCATATCCTTTGACCATTTGTCAATTGGGGAAATGACTTTTTGTTTTAAAAATATAACTCAATTCTCTGTATACTTTAGAAATGAGTCCTTTGTCAGAATCATTAGTTGTAAAGATTGCTTCTCAGTTTACTACATTTCTTTTGATCTTGGTTACAGTGGTTTTATTTGTACAAAAGCCTTTTAATTTAATGTAATCAAAATCATCTAGTTGGTTTTTGGTGATGTTCTCCAACTCTTCCTTAGTCATAAACTGGTCCCCTTTCCATAGATCTGACAGGTAAACTAGTCCTTGATCTTCTAATTTGCTTATAATATTGTTTTTTATGTCTAAGTCCTGTAACCATTTGGATCTTATCTTGGCAAAGGGTGTTAGATGTTGGTCTAATCTAAGTTTCTTCCATACTAACTTCCAATTATCCCAGCAGTTTTTATCAAAGAGAGAGTTTTTATCCCAATGGCTGGACTCTTTGGGTTTATCAAACAGCAGATTATTATAATCATCTCCTGCTTTTACACCCAGTCTATTCCACTGGTCCATCACTCTGTTTCTTAGCCAATACCAAACAGTTTTGATGGCTGATGCTTTATAACATAATTTTAGATCAGGTAGGGCTAAGCCCCCTTCGTTTGCACATTTTTTCATTAAGCTCCTGGAAATTCTTGACTTTTTATTTCTCCATATGAATTTACTTACAGTTTTTTCTAACTCATTAAAGTAATTTTTTGGAATTTTGATTGGTAGGGCACTAAACAGGTAGTTTAGTTTTGGTAGAATTGTCATTTTTATTATATCAGCTCTACCTATCCACGAGCAGTTGATATCTGCCAGTTATTTAAATCTGATTTAATTTGTGTGAGAAGTGTTTTATAATTGTTTTCAAAAAGTTTCTGAGTCTGTCTTGGCAAATTCACTCCCAGGTATTTATATTGTCTGAGGTTACTTGGAGTGGGATTTCTCTTTCTAGCTCTTCCTGCTGTATCTTGCTAGACATATATAGAAAAGTTGAGGATTTATGAGGGTTTATTTTATAACCTGCAACTTTGCTAAAATTGCTAATTGTTTCCAGTAGTTTTCTGGATGATTTCTTGGGATTCTCTAGGTAGACCATCATGTCATCTGCAAAGAGTGAGAGTTTTGTCTCTTCCTTCCCAATTCTAATTCCTTCAATTTCTTTTTCTTCTCTAATTGCTGATGTTAACATTTCTAATACAATATTGAATAGTAGTGGTGATAATGGGCAGCCTTGTTTCACCCCTGATCTTATTTGGAATGCCTCTAGCCTCTCCCCATTGAATATAATGCTTGTTGATGGTTTCAGATAGATATTGCTAATTATTCTAAGAGCAGTCCATTCATTCCTACTATTTAGTGCTTTTAGTTGGAATGGATGCTGTATTTTGTCAAAAAGCTTTTTCAGCATCTATTGATATGATCATATAATTTCTGATAGGTTTGTTGTTAGTATAATTGAGTATACTAACAGTTTTCCTAATATTGAACCAACCCTGCATTCCTGGGATGAATCCTACTTGATCAGAATGTATTATCCTAGTGATAACTTGTTGAGATGGGTTTTTTGATTTGTCTTTGTTTTTGTTTTTAGGTTTTTGCAAGGCAAATGGGGTTAAGTGGCTTGCCCAAGGCCACACAACTAGGTAATTATTAAGTGTCTGAGACCTGATTTGAACCCAGGTACTCCTGACTCCAGGGCTGGTGCTTTATCCATTGCACCACCTAGCCACCCCTGTAATCATTTTGCTAAGATTTTATTTAAGATTTTTGCATCTATATTCATCAGGGAGATAGGTCTATAATTTTCTTTCTCTGTTTTAACTCTTCCTGGTTTAGGTAACAACACCATATTGTTTTCATAGAAAGAATTACTCAGAGTTTCATCTTTTCCTATTTTTCCGAAGAGTTTATATAGAATTAGAATCAATTGTTCCTTAAATGTTTGGTAGAATTCACTTGTGAATCCATCAGGCCCTGGAGATTTTTTTTCTTGGGGAGTTCAATGATGGCTTGTTGAATTTCTTTTTCTGAGATAGGGTTGTTTAGGCATTTAATCTCCTCTTCATTTAACCTGGACAACTTATATTTTTGTAAATATTCTTCCATTTCACTTAGATTATCAAATTTATTGGCATAGAGTAGGGCAAAATAATTTCAAATTATTACTTTAATTTCCTCCTCATTGATGGTGAGTTCACCTTTTTCATTAATGATACTAGCAATTTGATTTTCTTCTTTCTTTTTTTCAATCAAATTGACCAGAGTTTTATCAAATTTATTGGTTTTTTCATAATACCAACTTTTGGCTTTATTTATTAATTCAATAGTTTTTTGCTTTTGCTTTTATTAATTTCTCCTTTAATTTTTAGAATTTCTAATTCGGTATTTAATTGGGGATGTTTAATTTGTTCTTTCTCTAATATTTTTAGTAGCATGTTTAGTTCATTGATTTCCTCTTTCTCCAATTATTCATGTAAGCATTTAAAGCTATAATATATCCCCTGAGAGCCGCTTTGAGTGAATCCCATAGGTTTTGGTATGTTGTTTCATTATTATCATTATCTAGGATAAAATGGTTAATTCTTTCTACAATTTGTTTTTTGGTCCACTCATTCTTTAAAATGAGGTTATTCAGTTTCCAATTGGTTCTGCGTCTACGTCTCCTTGGCCCAATATTGCATATGACTTTTATTGCATTGTGATCTGAGAAAGATGTATTCACTATTTCTGACTTTCTGCAGTTGATCATTAGGTTTTTATGTTCTAGTATATGGTCAATTTTTGTATAAGTGCCATGTACTGCAGAGAAAAAGGTAACAGTTCCTAACTTCAAGAAGTTTGTATTCTACTGGTGTGTGTGTGTGTGGGGGGGGGGAGATCATTACATATAAATAGATAATTATATGTCTGATTATTTGCAACAGAGGGTACAAACACTAACAATAAAGAAATAAGGAGGGGCAGCTAAATGGAGCAGTGGATAGAGTACCTACCCTGGAGTCAGGAGTACCTGAGTTCAAATCCCACCTCAGACACTTAATTACCTAACTGTGTGGCCTTGGGCAAGCCACTTAACCCTGTTTGCCTTGCAAAAACCAAAAAAAAAAAGAAAAAGAAAAAAGAAGTAATGAAAGATTTCTTAGAGGTATGATAATTTCCATTAAGCAGATCAATATAAAGAAAGATGAATGGAATTATATCAAAGATTTTCTGTTGAGTTCAGATAGAGCTAATTTATTTTTGTTTGCTGTTTCTGCATTGTTTATGGTGAATATATATCCTCAAAAATGTTTGACTATTGCTAAAAAGCTGTTATGTTCAATGACCTATTATTTTTTGTTTATAGAGGAGTGTCTTTCAATAAAATGTTTCTAGAAGTAAAATTTACCTGCTTGGTTAACTCCATTGACCAAATAACTGAACAACAAATTATTTAAGAATTATTACACATCTATCACCTATTTACTAAGACATAAACTAGGAATTTTCAGAAATAAAGAAACCTTTTGTTTTTCATAAATGAAAAAGTTTTTTCTTTAAAAATCATTGTTTACCTTATCTCTAACTTGTTATTCCCTATTTTGTGTTTTATAATATCTGTACTAGTATAAGAGTAAATTATATAATTTACAAATAAGTCAGCATGCCTAATTTTTAAAAAGTGAGAAAATGAAATGAATTGAAACTTCAAGGATTCCAAGAGGTGGAGGAGTGCAATTTAGAAATAGAAGTTAGCCTATACAAAAACAGTGAGGATGAAGATGTATTGCTGAATTGGGGTAATGAATTTATTTTACTTTATCTGGAATGTAGAAGGTGTGAAGACATTTGGAAAGCTGCTGTAGATTGGAATTAGATTCTGGAAGGCTTTAAATACTCAGCTAAAGCACTTGCGGTTTACAATTGGAGTAGCCTGGAATCATTGAGGTTTGTGAGAAAGAAGTGACATGATCCATATGTGCTTTAGGTAGATTATTTCAGAAGTTATGTAGACCATGGTTGGAAAGAAGCTAAACTTAAAAGTCAGGAATCTACTAAGGAGGTCTTTTGTCCCCAGTGTCCAGCATAATGCATTGCATATATGGATGCTTGAATGGAATGGAATCAAATTGGTCAAGTTGTCTTCCTGTATTAGATAAGAACACAGATTGGTAAAAGATTCAAATCTTATGTCTATATTTATGAATCTACCTTTTTCATATTATGTTGAATATTTCTCATCTCCACAATTATGCAATGAGAGAAAAGCATAGGCAATTAATTATCCAAGAAATTCATCAACAAATACATGTGGGGGGGGGTAGCTCGGGTCTCTCTCTTGTTCATTGCTGTCAAGATCCTCACCAGAGTCCTGCTAAATAGGCTGATCCTTTCCCTGAAAGGTATCATCTACCTGCAACCCAGAAATGACTGGGCAATGATTGATATGGTGTGTGCTGCCCAACTACTTCAGGAAGGAGCAGAACTGAGGTTGGCACACAATGTTCGTCAATCTGACCAAGGCCCTTGATACTGTCAGTCATGAAAGCTTGTGGAAAATTGTGGCAACCATTTGGTTGCCTGGAGAAACTTATTGGTATCATACATCAGTCTCAGTCATGACAACATCTTTTCACCAGTTCTGGATAATGAACAATTCTCTTGCACTTCCCCAGACACCCACAGAGTGAAGCAGGATGATGGTCTTGCTCCCATGTTTTTTAGTGATAATTTTAGCAATATTGTTTATGTGACCCTCAACCCTCACTATTCTGAGTTCATTGAACCCCAACCCTTGTGTGTCAAGACATGTTTTGAACAACATGTTTACAAACCTTGTACATTCTGCAACAAAAATGTTTTCATCCTTGTATCCTGAGTCCATGTGCCCCCTGACCACATCCTTGTATCCTGTCTGAAGCCCCCCCCAAGCATCTCAAGTCCAAACACACCCCCTAATCACATCCTTGCACCTGTCAAAACATTTGGTTCATCTCTGCCCATTTCAGAACCCTACCCTTAGCCCTAGGGCTAATTTCCCCTACCTAGTCGACTTCACCTCAGTGTCCTACAATAAAGCTTTCCTTGACTGAGAGAAAGTCTGAGTCTGTGAAATTTTTATGAACCTCATCGCTGTCAGATGCTCTGTGATGAACCTATTCCTGTCAGATGCCTTTAACTAGGATGAAGATAGCATTAAAGTTAATTACCTCACTGATAGTGAATTATTTAACTTGAAAAGGCTACAAGCCAAGCCTAAAGAGGAAGGACAGTCGGTGCATATATTTTTGTTTGTTTGCAGATGATTGTGCACTCAATGCAGCCTCTGAGACTGAGATGCAACAAAGTATGGATCAATTCTCTGCTGCCTGTGCTAATTTTAGTCTAATGGTGAATACCAAGAAAGCAAAAATGTGCAAATTTAGAAACATCTCCACTCCAAATGCTCATGTGGACTTTTGTTGTGCCTCATCAGTCACAGTTGGACACATTGTACCTTAACCCAAACATGGTGATGTCATTTTGGTCCTCTTCAAGAATGAAGGATACCAACCAATCAATCAACCAACCAACCACCCACAACGAATACAAGTTTTCCCCAGCTTTGTTGAAATGAACCAGAAGATTGTGTATGAAATAAAATTTCTGTTTCCCAGATAAATTTATTCCTTCTCTCTAAACTGAATCCTTCTTCAATTTACTACAAATACCATTATTATGTCTTATGAGCATTTATTTCTGTGACTTACTCTTTGGGACTACTCCCCTAACCTCACATTACATATACTATTATTATGTCTTATGAGCATTTCTATAACTTCCTCTTCGGGACCATTCCCCTAACCTATAGTACTGAGATTTGTAGTCTGGGTCTTCAGAGGGTAATTGTTTTTGCTCAGGATTCTGGGAGATAATTCAGAGGGCTGATTTTCTAATACTGCCATTTAGTAGCCCCAACTAATGTACCTCTCATTATCACCTAGTAACCTCAAATGACTTTTAGAAATGGTATTTAATAAGTGGGAATACCAAAGATGGTTATAAAAACAATTCCCTTTCCCCTTCCATAAACTAGGACTTCACTCTCCTCTTGTACACACAAAGTTTAAGGGAGAGATTAGGATCTGAGAAAGTGAAAAGATAATGAGGCAGATATGCAGAAAATACATGTGTCTATGGATTAACCCATAATTAGGCATCTAAGTAGTGTAGTGGACACTAGAAGACCTGAATTCAAATCTGATATCAGATACTTATTAGTTGTCACTTAACCTCTGTCTGCCTCAGTTTCCTCATTTATAAAATAGTGATAACAATAGTTTCTATTTCCCATGGTTGTTGTGAGGATCAAATGAAAGAATATTTCTAAGGTACTTACCAAAATAATTGACAAAAATGCTAGTTATTATTGGTATTAGTTTCTAGTTACTGGGAGTCCATTTTCCCCTTCTTCATAGAATCTTCATGAAGTTTCTCTTAGGTATAGTTCTTTTCTGGACATTGAGGATCTTCGAAGGGACCATGGCTGGCACTTCTTCCTTTTAAGGAGGTCACACTTCTTGATGCTGCCATTGTTTGGCATGACTGGTTTATAACTGGTGTGCATTTTCCACTCCTCCTGCTACTCAGGTGTACCCTGAAAAGGAGAATTACAGAATTATGGACTTTTTGAAGTTCACAAGCTAGTCAGTGGGGAAGAGAGGAGAAGAAAGCCTCTTTCTCTGCCTTCATTTTCCCTCCAACCCCAATTCACTTTCTCGAGTTTTTCCTCTGAATCTTTCACCATGTGACTTAATTAGTTTAAACTTGTCTGCTTTTTTTTAACTTGCTTTTTTTTTAATACAGCCCTATGGAACATGGCCAATATTCTTCAGTCAATCATGAGACATTTTTTTTTAGGTTTTTGCAAGGCAAATGAGGCTAAATGACTTGCCCAAGGCCACACAGCTAAGTAATTATTAAGTGTCTGAGGTGGGATTTGAACTCAGGTACTCCTGACTCCAGGGCCAGTGCTCTATCCACTGCCCTAGCCTCCCCCATGAGACATTTTTGCATGTGGCTTCCGCTACTATCATCTAATGACCCAAACAAAGCCCCTAGGTTCCTATCATCCTAATTAAGGAATCAACAATACAAAACTAACACCTAACATCAATGCATTTCAAAGTGACTTACAAACACTGCCTTATCTGATCCTTATAATAGCCAAATGAGGCAGCTGTTACTATTATCCCAGTTTGAGAAATGAAGAAATGAAGAGGCTCAGAAAGTTACATGACTTGCCTGGCAAGTCTGAGGCAGGATTCAAATCCAGATCTCCAAGTCCACTCCTTTATCCACCCTACTCTACCTACTTGCCCCTTATTTAAACCTAGAGGTGACTGATAGGGCTGGAGAGAGAGTCCTGGACCTGGAGGTCGAAAGTCCTGAGTTTACATTGGACCTGAGACATATTAGCTGTATATCTTTGAGCAAGTCAGTTTGCTTCAGTTTCCTTAACTGTAAAATGGGGATGATGATAATAATATCCCAGGGTTGATGAAGGGATCAAAGGAGATAATTTTGTATAAGTCCAGGACTTAGAACATAATAGGAGGTATATAAATGCTTGATTAATTGATTGAATTAAAATGCCTGGGCCTACATCCACATCTAGGGAAACAACTATGGATTCTGATTGCAGAACACAACATACTATGTTCACTTTTTAAAATTTTCATTTTTGCTTCTTCTTTCTTATGCTTTTCACCCTTAGTTCTGGTTCTTTTATAGCTTGACTAATATAGAAATTAGTTAAATGTGATTTTAGCTGTACAACCTATATCAGAGGGTTTGCTACCATGGGGAGGGGGTGGGAAGGGAGGTTAGTGGAAAAAACGTGGAACTCAAAAGTTTGCAAAAGTATGAAAACTATTTTTGCTTGTAATTAGAAAACAAATAAGCAAATAAATAGAAAAATAAATAATTAAGGAAAATAAGTCTGGGCCTACAGTGATGAAATGGACTGTGGTTACAGAGTCTCCATCTTTACACTTTTCTTAGGATGGAACCTATGAATCCTCTAGTTCCACCCTGTTCAAGAGATGAGCTCATTATTAATAAGAAACACATGATTCTTTACTTTTAGCATGATGATGCTAGGTGAGTGGCACCCACCACTAAGTTGACACTTTTAATGATGCACCAACATCAGACATCCTGGAACAGCAGGAAGAACTTTAGACTTGAAATCTGGGCTCTTTGGCTCTTATTTCTTTAGTTGGCTAGTTGCTTAATAATGACTCACATTTTTATAGCGGTTAAAAGTTTGTAAAGAATTTTCCTTGACTTAAGCCTATAAAGTAAGTAATTAATTATTATCATCTTTATTTCAAGAAATTGGTGATCAGAAAGTTGAGGTGCCTTGCCCAGGGTCAGGTAGCTAACAAGTATACTTGCCAGTGTGAGACACCAGAAGTCTCCCTTGGTGTGCTTTAGTCCTCTCTAGGCTGTACTTTTCACTTTTCAGTCTTTACTACCAAGTCCCAGGTGGGTAGCTGCTTCCCTACATCCAGCTTAAATATTTTTTATGTACTGTTTTCCCCCATCAGAATAAAACATCCTTGCAAATGTATGTGTATAGAGTTGAAACTTTTAAAATTTATTTTAAATTTTTTTGATTTTTTTCAAGGCAATGGGGTAAAGTGACTTGCCCAAGGTCACACAGCTAAGTATTAAATGTCTGAGACCAGATTTGCACATAGGTCCTCCTGACTCCAGGATTGGTGCTCTGTCCACTATACCACCTAGCTGCCCATTTTTATTTTTTTCACTTATATTTGTATCTTCAGCATTTTGCAGATTTCTTTGTTCATCATAACTGTTTGAAAAATGCTTATTTCCTACCAATGAATACAGAGAACAACCTAGTTCAATTCTTTCTGAATCTCTGCTTTTCCATCTGTAAAAGGGGGATAATAATATTTGTACTCTCTTACATACAGGGTGTCTCTGAAGAAACCCTCTGTAAGCTTTAAAGCATTGTAGAAATGTTTTTATTACAGAGTTGACTTGTCAATCATCCAACATGCTGACTATGTTAGCAAGAGGCTTGCAATGGAAGGGGATAATCCTGTCTTAAGATTTTCAGGTTTTGCCTAAAACGGCTGATTCAGACCCATCTGGAAGTTGTTTACCATTCAAACCCCTCAGCCACCAAAGGCCAGTTGTTTTAGGCAGAAAGTTAGCATTGGCAGTGCAGCTCTTGATGATAAAGTTGATACATAGGCACTCTGAGTTTAGATCACAGTCATCAAAGGAGGATATTGTGATGATTAAAAAACTAATTTATAGTGAGTGGGTTTTTTTGTTTGTTTGTTTGTTTTGTTATTGTTTCTGCTTGGTGGCACAGTGGACCAGGTCTGGAGTCAGAATGGTCTGAAATCTGGCCTCAGGCATTTACTAGCTGTATGACCTTTATGAAGTCACTTTACCCTAGTTACCTCATTTTCCTCATCTGTGAAATCAATGAAAAACCACTCCAATATCTTTGCCAAGAAAATCTCAAATGGGGTCATGATGTATCGGACATGACTGAAATGACACAACAATTTTTTGCCATTTGAACTTAAAAATGTAATTTTAGTTACTCTATTTCTCAGAGTTCTCTTTTTTTGTCTTTTTAATGAAGTCATAGATGAAGTATTGAGGGATACTTGGAACATCATGTCAAAATTATACAAAGCAGACTAAAGAAGGAGAGGAGTTCTGTCAACAATATATTGCCTGATGTTGTTGGAAAAAACAATTAAATAAAAATATTAGGTATTAGATTAAAAATTAAAAAAATAAAATTGATGAGAAAAACACATGCAAAAAAAATTCCGCAATATATTGCTTATGAGTATGTCAAAGGAAAACACATTCCCCAATATGAGAGTAAATGATCCAATCCAGTGAAACAAGAGGTGGATTTAAAGTCAGAAGGTCTAGTATTGAATCCTGATTCTTCAATTTACTGTCTCTAGGTTTTCAGGATGAATCATTTCCCCTTGTCTTCTGTACAATAATGGATTCAGACTAGATCACAGGGTCATGGGATCATAGATTTTGAGCTGGAAGAGACCTTAGACTTTCTTATTTTATAGATGAGATATTCAAGCTCAGACCTTCTGAAATCTATATCCAGTACCTTTCCCACAAGATCGTACAATTAACCCCAGAGCTCTTCCAAGTAATTTTCAAACCACACTTTTTACCAGCCAACCATTCTTTTCATCTCTCATAGGAAGCATACTTTGTTCCTGAATTGCTGGGCTTTGATAGGTGAGCTTTCACTTTTTTTTCCCTGAACCAGATTTTGACATTTTGGACATTTCCAAGTCTTGCTGTCATATGTGCTCTCTCCAGTTCCCTTTCTCCTTTCTGGCTCCCTTCCATATATTATTTTTCTGCCATCAAAATATAAACTCCTTGAGGACAGGGACCTTATTGCTTGTCTGTATTTGTTTCCCTAGAGTTTATCATAGTAGTTTGCATACTATGTGATTGATAAATTCTTTATCCTCCTCCTCTTTGCTAATTGTGTTTTACTTTAACATTGTCATAGTAAATGCTGTAATTCTGTAATATCTTCTAGTTATGACTTTTATTGATGCTCTTTTCCTTTATATTACTTGGAATAATTTTGTACAGCAATGGCATTAAGTGATTTGCCCAAGATTACTCAGCTAGGTAATTATTAAGGTCTGAGTCCAGAATAGAACTCAGGTCCTCCGGACTCCAGGGCAGGGGCTCTATCCACTGTGCCACCTAGCTGCCCCAGTTTTGCACATTTTGTAAATAGTATGTGTTGTGTTTGAAGCATCCATCTATCCATCCAACTATCTGACCATCTCTCCCTCTCTCTCTCTTTCTGATTGAATATAAGCTCTTTGGGGGTGTGCATTGTTTCATTTGTCTTCATTTCTCCAATGATTACCCTAGGGTTTTACAAAGAGTAGTTGCTCAATTAATGTACATTGAATTGAATTTTATTTTTTTTATTTTTCATTTTTTAGAACTTTCTAGTTCTTGATCTTTCTGATCTTTGTCATTGTATTGTTATTCTGTTTCATTGGCACACCACATTTTCTTCAAACTTTTCCCAGATATTAGTCATTTAAGTTACTTCAATTTATTGTATCACAAATAATGCTGTTATGAAACTGAATAGCTTTTTCTTCATCTCTCTCTTCTCCCTTTCTCTCTCTCTCTCTCTCTCTCTCTCTCTCTCTCTCTCTCTCTCTCTCTCTCTCTCTCTCTCTCTCTTTGTCTTCTTTTCCCTCCTCTCTCTTTCTTCCCTTTCTTTTCTCTCTCTCCTTTCTCCCATTTAAGAAAATTTTCTCAGAGCAGATTTCCAATAAAAAGATTTGTCTTGAACTTACTTGTTACTTAATAAATGTCAAATTGGGTTAGATTCTGATTATTTTGTATGATTCATGTAGCATGAGTCAGATTTTAATTTTTTTTTTTGCATCCCATAGGCATAGGATGCATCAGTATAGCTAGTGATTTTCCTCTAGTGATTTATCCTTCTCAGAGGCATTATTTTCTTATATCCCATCCCCATGTTCCTCAGTCAGTACTGTTGCTGGGTTTACTTCCAGTTGGTTTCATTCTGCAGTTCATTTGAAACACATATTTCATAAAACTATAGATTTGGGAGGAGGACTCTAGGCAAGTATGTTCAGTTGTTATGAGTAAGCCTCACAGTTTAGAATGCATCCAGTCAGAAAGTTCTCCCTCTGACAAAACTGAATTTGGGCAAGTCACAGCACCACTGTGCACTAGTAAAACCCTAAGACTATAAGTCAAAACAGAATCACTGAAGGGAGTTTCTAGAACAGGAGTTTTAGTCCTCTACAGGATGAAATCACAGGTCAAGGACAAACAAAACAAAACAAAAAACCCTGGACAAATCAGATAACTTTAATCCTTGCTTCACTTTTCTCAGCTTTAAAACTAAGACCTTTGGTGTCTACCTTGTAGAGAGATTATAAATATAGAATACTCTCCAGGTTTTAATGTGTCACATAAGTGTTACCTTTTACTGTGCACTTACTTGAAAAATTCATCAAACATTTATTGTTCTTAGTTGCATTATAAAATTTGTGTGGGGATTACAAGGAAGAATAAGCAAACCTGACCAACATTAGCAGTTTTAAGAGCAGTCATTCTTCTGCTCTTGGAAAATGATAAAACATTATTTTCCAGTTTGCGACATGGTTTTAATTTTGTGTTCTTTTCCATTTTCCTCCTCTAGCTTGACCCTTTTTTGAGGATACCAGTTGCATTGAGAACTTGGTCAAGAGAAAATTATTCCTGCATAATTGTTTAAAAAACCCCAACTATTGTAAGATACTACAGTCTTTCAAAATGAAAACTATTTGCTTCACTTAAACTTTTCAAAGATTGGATTTGTTCTTCTCCCATAAGTACAGGTTACAGAGTTTTTCTTAGTAGAAGTGATAATAGTGGAAAATAGCCTTTGATTGCAACTTAAGAGTTAGAGATGAATTAAAAAATCTTAAAATTTTACTATTAGTATTATTGTTAAGTTTAATCTGTCAAAAATGATGGGAAGCACTTGGGTATAGAAAATCCTTGTATTAATGCAAGTTGGCAGTGTTTTGTAGTTTATTATCCTAGAAAATTACCAGGGGAATTGAGAGAAGGGAAGGAAGGATAAAAAGAAGGAAGAAAAGAAGGAAGAAAAGAAGGGAGAGAGGAAGGAAGAGAGAAAGAAGAAGGAGGAAGGGAGAGAGAAAGGAAAGAAAGGAAATAAGAATTAAACATTATGTTCTAGGTATTGTGCTATATTTGTCAAAGTTTACCAGGTTAAAGTGACTTAATTAATGTCACACAGCCTGTATGTATCAGAAGTGAGATTGGAATCTAGGTCTGTTTGGTTCTCAGACTGGCTAATTATCCATAATACCACACTCATCTAGTAATTTTATTTCAAGAAATTTATTGACTTTTTTATGAATCGTAAACATACAACCTCCTTCTGAAGTTTTTACAGTTTGAGTATTATCTTCTCTATTAAGTGAAGAGTTGGGACTCCTAAAGGGTCATAAGGACTTGTCACTTTGTAACATAATTATCTAGTTACCTCAATACCTTTGTTGCCTAATTAAACAGATATCACTTTAGACATTTATAGAGGATTTTATATACACATATATGTTCTGTCTAATCAATAAATTTATCATGTACTACACACTTTACAAATATTGCACAGTGAACGAAAAACAAAAAACATTTCTAATGATAGCTAACATATACGTGTGGAGAGGAGACAGAGAGATGGTAGAGAGAAAGATGAGATGGAGGGGGGAGAGAGAGAGAGAGAGAGAGAGAGAGAGAGAGAGAGAGAGAGAGAGAGAGAGAGAGAGAGAGGAGAAAGAAGAGAGTGAAAGAGAGAGAGGAAAGAGAGAGAGAAAAGAATGAGAGGAAGAGAGAGGGGGGAGAATGAGAAAGAAAAAGTGAAAGGAGAGAGAAAAATGTGTATGTGTGAGAGAGAGAGGGAGAGAGAGAGGGAGAGAGAGAGGGAGAGAGAGAGACAGAGAGAGACAGAGAGCTATAATCCAGCTACTGTGTGAAGTGATTTACAATTATTATCCCATTTGATCCTTACAAGAAGCCTGGGAGGAAATGTGATTATTTTCCCTTTTTATAGATGAAGCAAGCAGATTACTTTACCTAGGATCTTGGAATGAATGAATGAATGAATGAATGAATGAATGAATTCAAAACATATTTCCTTTAAGGAGTATTCTTTCTTTTATGTATGAGTATGATTGTCATGTATTAGTGTTCAGAATACATATTTTAAATTTAATTTAAATTCCACTAGCAATAATTTGTAGTAATCTATCTATATTCTCAGACATATAATCTGTAAAAATGTAACACGCATTTGAAAAAGAAATTCGGGATGGGCCAAATGAATATGTTTCACTGATCCAGAACAACAGATACAATAGATAAAGGAAATAAAGGGCACATTTATAATTCTGAATCCTAAATGCTAATGGTACATGGCTGGAAACTTGCGGTCTAACTCCCATGTCATCTGATGATGAAATAATTTCCCCAAAGAAATAAACAAGCTAAACTGACCAAAGCCAGCTTTTTTAGAATCAGGGAACTAAATTGCTTTCTTAGGCTATACTCCTCAGACTTGCAGGAAGATGGTATATATTTCTCAGTCTGAATGAAGTGGGAAATGAAATCTAGATGGATCCAAATTGGAAAGTAAGCATGGTATACTAAAACAAGAGTTGGACTTTGAATTAGCAGTGGCCTAAGTTCAAATTTTTCTTGTTATTAACAAGTCATCACCACTTTTCACATCTATAAAATGAACAAAGTAATACTAATAGCATCTATCTTATATCATTCTTAAGGCCAGCTAATATTATTATTATTAATAATCTTGCACTGGATTTTGGGCCATTGCTTCAGGAATGAAAGAAAGCTACTTAGTTTCTAACAGACTCATAGAATGAGAGATTTGGATTGGACCTTTCCAACTGTCTCTTCTAATCTCATTTCATAGATATTTGGTCACCATTTTTAATGTAAGGTTTATTTAGCTCATGGGGTTAAATTCAAACATGGATATGTGTTACATTTGGACAGTAATTTCATCATGCCAGAGAAGTGGAAAATTAGATCTTAAAAATATATATATATATATATATATATATATATATATATATTTAATTAACAGGCATTTATTTTCTCTTCCTCTCACTTCCTACCCTCTCCTTTCCACTAAAAAAGAAAAAAAGAGGAAAAATAACACTTATAACAAATAGAAACAGATTCTGATATTGTAACTTGCTTGGGTGCTAATTACAATGGCAGCAATAAAATTGGATAAAAATGAAATTGGTATGTTTTATTCCAATGAACCAAATTGCTATTTTTCTCCAGAAATCATATTCTTTTGCTAACCTAGCTATATATTGTTCTAGTGGGTCCTGTGAGCATCTTTTCAGCACCTGTGGGGAGGCAACCAGGGCAGCCCAAACAATGGTGGATGTGGAATCCAAGAAATAGATTCCAATCTGAGCTCTACTCTTTTGTGACTATATGAGCTTGAGATTCCATCTATGCTTTGTTTTCCTGCTCTGTAGAATAAGGGAATTGGACTCCATGATCTGCCAGATCCATTCCTGATCTAAAACTATGGTCCTTTGACTTCAAAGAAGAGAGGAGAAAATTGGGAGAGAGAGAGGACAAGTAACGTAATCTTGACTTTCATTTCCATCCTCCCAAAGAAAAAAAAAACTTAAAAAAGAAAACACAAAACAAATAAATCCCAAACTCAAAAACCTTCAACAAAGGATAACTGTGTCTTAATCTATAGTCCTTAGAATCATTAACATTGCTGGATTGGAAATGACATCTTGTCTTTGATGGATTTTTTTTTTTATTCATTGTGCTTAGACCAAAGAAATCGTCTGTAAGCTTTGGCCAGTAGTTCCTGCTAATTGACTAGTTGTAAACCAGCTTCCTGTTGTGTTGCTATTCTTTGGGGAAACAGATGTTTGTCACTTGCCCAATAATGGTTATTCTTGTTGTGTGCTTCCAGAAAATCCAAACTTTTCAGCTGCGAGAAAAATGCAGCGGCGTTCGTTTGGTGAATATGAATGCTCTGTCAGACTCCCCAGAGCCTTTTTTTTCTGAGGTAGATGGAGAGAGAGGTAAAGGACATTAAAGCAAAGCTATTGAAAGGTCCCTGGAGGAGAAATGTTCTAGGTCATTTGAGGTTAGTGGGAGGCATAACCTTGACTCCTTGACGCCGGGACTATTTCAGAGAGACCCACTGGTGGGACACGTGCGCCAATTACACTTTCATTAGTTACTGCGGGGAAGATTCAACTTCTTGTGGATCTCGTTTATGAAACCTGAACCGATTTCCTCTTCCGCGGCTCAATTAAGAGCCCTGCCAGTTCGCAGAGGTTCGAACAATGCATTAAGAGACAGATTAGGATGCGGAATGCATGCTGAGAGCCTACTGAAGGGGCTGTTGACTCAGGAAGACCTCAAATTTCAGCCTGTTGTTGAAATTGCAGTGTCTATGGAAACTGCAGCCAGAGATGCAGGCATGATTTTCTACCATAAGGCTCAAAGAAATGATCACACTGGAGAGGAGCTGGCCAAAGGCTGGCCAAGCAGAAACGGAATGCTGCCTGAGCTTCCCGAATAATGTGCTGTGCTGACCATGGCCGTTGTTTTTCAGAACTATAAAGGAAAATATTTTAATGGAGTGGGTGAGGGAAAAGAGAGAAAGAGAGAGAGAGAGAGAGAGAGAGAGAGAGAGAGACAGACAGACAGACAGACAGACAGACAGACAGACAAACACAGAGAGACAGAGAGAGAGGAGACAGAGAATGAAAAGAGAAGAGAAAGTAGCAATAAAGAGATGAACATTCTAGAGATAAAAAATGAGAAGGGCAAAAGACCAGTTATATTAAACTTAATCCCACCAAGAAGTATGGACCCTGGTTTAAACTGGATGAAAAGTCCCAGTGAATTTCCACAAGCAATATCAGATTTCAGGCAATTCTAATGCATTTTAGTTCACTTTATTTCAATAGACATTTATTGAGCTTCTACAGTAAGGAGAGCCAGATGATGAAAGTCTTTAAATGCTAAATTGAGAAGTTTTATCTATGAAGCAAGAATAAGCCATTGGAGATTATTGCAGAATGTGTTCTTCTCTCCTTCAAATTACTTTGCATAATTTTGCATGTTACATATGCTCATCTGTGTAATATGTTGTAATTTCTCAGTGGACTAGAGGCTCTTTGAGGGTAGGAAGGGTTTTATTTTTACATTTTGTATTAAAGGCTTAACTAGTTGAGTGGAGGAAGGGAACATCTTGGAATAGAGCACATGCCTTTATATGTAACCCGGTAAGGAAGGTACTGGGGGGAAGTAAGAAATTTAGGAAAAATCATGATCCCAGCCCCCCAGAAGGTAGTCCAGCCATATGAAGTTGCCAGTAGGTTCCAAAGCATGGGATGGATGGATGGAGATGTGAGTAATGGTAACACCGAGCTTTTTATCTTGGGAAAATATTCTTCTTTATTCTGATGATCAGTATATTTCATTACACTGCAGAGTTAGTATGGTTTTCCATTTGCAAAACTTAAAGTGCTATATGGTTGGCAAGATTTCCATGAAAGAAATGATAATATAAAATGTTTTGGCTCTTGAAAATGAATATTTCAATTAGCTAGAAAATTCAGTTAGATGGAAAATCTCATTCCTAGTTAATGCCAGACAAGAGAGGTGTCACTACTTTGGGTTTGAGACAAAGCTTGTGCAATTAGAGTCCTACAATTCTGCCAATGACTCATTGCACTGTGGAAGAGGTGGATACCCCCCCCCCCCCATTCTTTAAGGTAATGCCAGATGATTAAAATCATAGGTGGGTAATACTGACTTTTCAATCAGGTTCAGATGCTGACTGACAAAACACCTGTGTGATCTGGAGAGGGAGTGTTTAGTCCAATTTTCTATCCACCATGCTACACTGCCTATTTAATAGCTTTTGTATATTTCTTAAATATACAATAATGTTCTAAAATAATAGCATTTATATGCTGACTAATTTTCAGTTGGATTGTGTTGTCTTCTAGTCTTGGCAAAAATGAACTAGCAAGATCACTATTACATTAGAAATGATTTGCAACACAATATAGGAAAAACTATCGGAGGAAAGGGAGTAAGAAGACTCAGAGAATGATCCTGGAGCTATTACTAACTAGCTTTGTGACCTCACACAAATCTCTGAATGCTTTTGGGCCTCAGTTGAGGTCCATATAAAATGAAGATGACAATTACAATGTTTCTTCCAACATTGGTTATTATTAGAATTTGATGTTTATTTTGAATAAATGATATTCAATCATTTTGATAATGTAAAACCAATATACACAGTTTTTATTGGTAATAGCAAAGATATATAAGCCAATAGAATCTGACAAGCATTTATTAGGTAGTTGTTGTGTGTATGACATTATTTTAGGAGCTGAGAACAAAAAAAAGATAAATCAAGATCAGAACTTACATTCTATTAGGGTGATACAGTTTGTAAAAAGCTAAGTAAAAATATGATTACACAAAGTACAAGTAAAAATATGCTTACACAAAGTACAAAGATCAAGCCCAAGTAACTAAGGGATCAGACAGGATTTATGTAGGAGATGGATCATGAATGTAATACTGAAGGAAGCTAGGGATGCTGAGGCAAGTGTGAGGGAAGTGCATGGCAAGAGTGAGGGACAGATTATACAAAGGCACTGAGGTAGGAGATGAGATGCTAAGTTTAGATAACAATAATTGGACAGTCTTGGTTACAATGGAGAATGTATGGAAGGAAACATTGTCTGGAATCAGATTGTGAAAGATTTTAAAAACTGGACACAGAATTTTGTATTTGATTCTAGAGGTATCAGGAAGCATCATAATCCATAGTTCTTTATAACACACACACACACACACATACACACATACACACAAACACACACACACACACACACACACACACACACACACACACACTAAAACAAAAGGAAAGATGGAAATACATACTTGATTGAGAATATTCTTACAATTGAATTCTGTGTCATTTTCTTCCAACAGACTGCCTTATAATATAAATAAAACTATTTGTTTGTACAATGCCTTGAACATTGTAGGAACTCAACCCATATTGAATTGAACTGGAATTTAGTTGCACATTAAAAAAAACTTCCTTTGACAATAGACTACTTTTAACTCAGTGTTCTAATAAATAGTTTGACCTTGAACACTGAAAATGTAAATTCTGACATATTAGAAATAAAAATTGCAGTATTCAGTGCCAATGAGAATGTTTTTGTAATCAATTTTTTAATTAGCACTTTTCCTTTATTGAAAAGGAAAGGAAAGGGAATTAAATTTTTAACATTCAATATTAATATAATACACAACTTTTGGCATGGACTGAATTATAAACAGCCAACCTTTTCACTAAACTAAACATAGAGTAGTTCATATTCTTTCAACCAAGTTCATGTAATTAAGAAAGTGTTTTCAAATGAAATAGAATTATCTCGTTTACTCTGCTATATTTACATATGTCTTTCATGGAGAGCTATTTGGCAGGAAATCTAGCTGTTCTTTAAATAAGCACACCAAAATACTCCTGTAGAGTCTAAAGTTCTGCTAAAAGGGAAAATCCACACCAATTTGCCTCTGAAAAGGCATTATGGTTGCTCTTTTTGCCAAACTAGAGACAAAATGGAGATTGGAATCCTACCAAAAGCTAGTTATGGATTTTCTTCTCCAAAGATTTTCCTGTAGCTTCTCATGACCTAATAAAAATTAATGGATGGTAGGGCAATAAACATATTAAACACCACATATTTGTGGAATAATGGAGCCAAAAATTATGTATTTAAGTGGAAGTTCTAGGTATATTCCTCCTAGATTAAAATACAGCTAAAAGATAGTCATATTAAATGATATTTCTTATATTATTATATAGCCATTTAAACCTAAAAACAAGATTGGCCCTTATTTGACTTCTTTAATTTATGTTCATTCTGCAATTTAGGCTTAGATGCTTCTCATATCTTCATCTCTTCAATTTTTTATTTGTAAATATGCTTACAATTTGGAACATTTTTTGTGGCTGTAGGTCAGAAAATGGAATGCTTTTTATTGAAATTCACTAACCTTTAAGTATCCCAGTTTTCGAACTTTATGCCCACTTTGCTAACTATGACAATGCTGTCATAGATTACCATAGTTTGTCAATCACCTTGCAGATATTTGGAATAAAGACAAAATATTTTCTTTCTTAGCCTCAAAGTGAAAAAAATCTTCGAAGAGGGGAAAAGCAGTGGGTCATATGTCTGAAGTAAAATACTAGTTTTCTATTCCAATCAAATATAGTTCCATTTCTCTTTTCATTGGAGAGAGAGAGAGAGAGAGAGACAGAGAGAGAGAGAGAGAGAGTTTGTGTGTGTGTGTGTAGGTGTATGTGGATTATGATGCTTCCTAATACTCTGAAATCAAATCTTTTTTTACTCAAATTTGATTCATCCCCAATGACCATCAGATCTAGTGTACATCTTACAATGAAGAAGATGGGAACTTTATCACTAACTCTATAATAATGATGAGAAATAGGTTATTAAAAAAGAGGGTAGCAACTCAACAATATTTAAGGAGATACAGAAATAGTGGGAACAACTCAGGAATGGTGCATAAAAAACAACCTTTATTTCTTAATTTGGATAAATCAGTGATATAATTGGAGCTCTTGCCCTGGGTTTGGCTCCCTGCTAGACAAGACTCCTCTCTCTCTCTCTCTCTCTCTCTCTCTCTCTCTCTCTCTCTCTCTCTCTCTTTCTCTCTCTCTCTCCTCTACTTTTGTGATTTCAAATTGAGTAAGGTCAGTGAAGTCCCAAGGGATGTTCATATTTGTAATTTAATTAACTTTCTTAGCCTGAATGCTTATATCTCTATATGTTAAAGGCAAAGGTATTGTTAAAATATTAATTTCTAGCAATTTTTATTAAATTTATGTTTCTTTTGTACTAGAGATGTTATATAGATACATATATGTAGATATATTTATTGAAACTTGGCATTAACATATATGTGTGTGTGTGTGTGTGAGTGTGTGAGTGTGTGTGTGTGTGCATTTGACAATCTCGTCACTATCATTGTATCAATCTGTTAAATGATGAGGCACTAGGAAGAAAGAGATGAGAAAATTGTAAATGAATGGAATTTCCATGACTAATATTCTGGTTGTTATTGGAGGTTTAATGAAGTATCAAATTATTGGTAGAAACACTTAAAAGTGGCACCCTTTCTCTTGCCTGGGGGTACTCTGGTAAGTGGGGAAGGTTTTTCTTTAATCACATATACTGCATTTAATTCTATCTTGGAAGTTTGTGGGAAGAGGAAGTCTGTGCATTTCTACCCCAGCATACAGGTCTGTTCTTAGGCACTGTTAACATTCATTTCTAAACCAATTAATTTTTTTACCCCAAGCTTGTAAAGCACACATGCCTTACTGGAGGCCTATAAATGCCAAGTTTCAAATAAAAAAAATTGAACTACAATTTTTTTTTTTTTGCATGCAAAATTCTGGCAAAATTTTTTGCTGGGAAAAACACATTGCTTTCTGGAATGCTGCTATATCACCAAATGATTAAACAGATTTCTGTCAACTTTCTAAATTCACTTCTCTGCAGTCATTATGAAAAATGAAAAATTTCTTTCTCTAGGGTCATATTGGGAGAATCTTGGAAGTAATTGAACACAGAGACTGGAGTAAGTTTTCCTGCTCATGTAGTGTTACCCTCAAGTTTTCAAAATTCCACTGAAGTCATGAGAACTTTTCTGGAGTAGAGAATGGCTCTACACAGTCCATAATCTGTAATAAGTATAGGCCTATAAGAGAACCTAACAGTCTATAAAACATTAATAACCCAAACAAGGAAAATAATGCTTGCTGAATTGATATCATCTTTTACATTAACTCTTTCCTGACCCTGTCCTACCCCTTCAACAATTAGTAGCCTACCTTCCCAAACTATTTTGTGCTTAACTCCTCTGCATATATTACTATTTGTTCATATTATATTTTGCTATGTACATATGTATGTATGGATGCACATATGATAAAGATAGATAGACTGATGGATGGATGGATAGATTGAATACTTTTTTTTTGTTTCGCTCATTCTGGACATTCTAGAGAACTGGTCTTGAAGTTAGGAGAATCTAAGATCAAATCCCACCTTAGCTATGTGACCTAAGTCACTTTGTCTCTTTGTGCCTCAATTTCCTCATCTGTAAATGAGGATGTTGGACTTAATGACTTCAAAGATCCCTTCCTGATTGACACATACAAACCCATTATCCTTTAATCCTTCATACCATATATCATAGACTATATTAGGTTTGTTATTTTAATTTTTGTTCCCATTTCATTTTGTCAACTTGTGTTGATTTTGTAGACTTCTAGAACTCCCAAACTTTAAAAATATGCACTATTGTAACAATTGTTCTTGTTCTACTCCATAGTATTTCACTTCAAGAGAATGATTTAAACCCAGCCCCCTCTAGGGAATTAGACCTTTTTTGGGAGGGATTGTCAGAATGTGAAACTATGCAAAGGATTTAGTGATATTTGGAAAAGACTTATTTGGGCAACAGAGCCTCTGAATAGATGATGCACAAAGTTCTGGTTTGTTGTATTATGGCTGGGAAATCTCAGACTTGAACTCTCTAAAGTTGACTTAAATATCCAGATTTCCTGGGGAATAAGCACAGCAGTGCCAAGGGTCCTTTAGTCTGTGAAGTAAGGTCCCAAATACTCTCATGAGAGGCAGCTAGGTGATGTATCTCTGGATTTGAGAATTTTGTTGTTATTGATTATTTTTCAGTTGTATTTGATTCTTCAAGACCCCAATTGGGGTTTTCTTGACAAAGATACTAGAGTGGTTCACCATTTCCTTCTTCAGATGAGGAAACTGAGGCAAAGTGTCATGTTCAAATTTGGCTTCAGATACTTACTAGTTATGTGATCATGAGCAAGGAACTTCCCTTCTGATTTCCTCAGTTTTCCCAATAAGAAAATGAGAATAAAAATACCAACTAACTCATGGGATTCTTGTGATGATCAAATAAAGTATTTTGGGGGAAGCATTCAACATAGGGTCTGGTACGTCATAAGAGCTATATAAATGCTTATTCCATTATTAACTAAATGAATAAAGTAACAAACGTTTCTGTCAGACCTGAGACTGTGCCAGAACTTACAAATTCATCAGGGATTGGGGGTAGGAAGAAGTAAGGCAAGGCTCACAGTCTTATTCATGAAATCCTTCAGAATGCTAAATATTAAAACTCAAAGAAATAAGATCTAACAATCCTCAACTCATTGGATGGTTCCTGGATGACCAGGTTAGTCAGTTCATAAACATTTATTCTGTGCCAACTACAAGTTAGGCACTATATTAGCATTGGGAAAATAAAGGCAAAAACTGAGTTCCTATTACCCTCAAGGAACTCACATTTTCATGGGCCAATAATGTGAGGCTTGTAGATTAATTCATACAAAAACTATCTGCAAGTGTGATCATATTCTTTCTTTTTTGTTTGGGGAGCAAAAGAGATATTTCATAAAAAGCCAGCTGAAGACTAGACTCGACCTTATCTTGGCTACCCTTAAAGATCCACAAAGACAACACTGCCCAGGAAGGAGCAGGCTTATTAGAAATGACCTCAGACTAAGATTAGTTCTAGCAGCTGTCCCTCCCTGATCATTCCTGTCATTCCGTTTAGGTTTTTGATAAATGTTTGGCAAGATTAATTGAGTTGAAAATGGAATTGAATAGGTTAGGATGTTCACAGAAGAAGGGCCTTGTCGTTATTATTCATGCTATAAGAAATTCTCCCTATCGTAGACTGATTTGCAAAATTGTTTTGATGTATGAGACTGATCTGCAAGATCTATTATTGGCAGCCTGTTGTGGATCTTTAGAAGGCTACCCTGGACTACTCCAACTGTTTTCTGATATCACATATCTAGCAAAGATACAATTGCTCATTTGCAAATTAACTCAGAATCACTTCCATTTTCAATTCAATTTCAGAAACAATTATTGGTGAACCTCCATAAGAACATAGGTATTATCGTTGATCATCCTGCAAAGCAGCAAATGCATTGATCCCTCTCCTTTTCTTTTCTTTTTTTTCTCATCCCTCCCTTCAAGGGATGCCAATTGTTCTTGAAATAGAAAGACATGGGATTTTAAGACCACCCTCTTGGAAGGATAGACCTTCCAAAGGCTTTGGTGTTGCTGGATCCACCAGTATGAATTTGGTCTCCTCTGAACCTGATAAATTGCCTCAGACATCTGCTGCAATAATCTGTCAATCAATTAGTATATATGAAACACCTCTGGACCAAGCATTATGCAAACCAGTGCTGGGGAGGTACCAAGAAAGGCAAAAAACAATTTCTGCTATTAAAAAGTTCACAGTTTTAATGGGGGTAGTCAACATGCAAATAATGTTGTACAAACAAAATATACCTGAAATGAATTGGCAATAGTTTCAGAGGGAAGATGCTAAGATTAAGGAGGACTGGATAAAACTTTTGCTGTTAGGTGGCACTTCAGCTGGAAATTGGGAGGTATTGAAGAGGAGGGAGAGATCAAGTTTGGGGATAGTGAGGGAAATGCTCAGAATTTGAAAATGTCCCTGACTGGCTATTTGGACATACAACTTTCAAAGAAGAGTAATTTTCATACATAATAGTTATCCCAGTTCCTAAATCTCTTATAGCATAAAGTTGTTGCTTTATTGAGGTAAAAACTATTAGGGGAACCTTTACAAAACATGAAAACCATTTTAATTTTTAGTTTTAGCACTAAGACTACTTAGTTGAATTCTGGAGACAACTTGTCCTTTTTTCATTGACTTCTTTTTTTAACCTGAATATAATTTGCATGCTTATATTATTAAATCATTGAGTATGATTTCATTTAACAACGTGGTCTAGTGGACAGAGAGTTTACCTAAGAGTCAGGAGGACCTGGGTTCAAAGCTTGTGTTTGACATTAATTGGCTGTTAAATTGTTCAGCTTTTCAGTGCTGCAAGCAAATCTCCAAGATTCTGTGTTGTAGAGAAAGTGCCAACTTTAATTTAAAGAGGAAATTCCTCCTTGGAAGCTCCTTAAGCTTATGAAATTATAGGTGTGGTAAAAAATAAAAATTAGATTACTGAGTATAAAGCTATAGACTATATGTTTGTTGTTCAAAGATTCAGCAAAATCCAGAAATTTGATTGTGAGACGATAAGCATATTTGGGTGTGCAGGAAAAACTCAGGAAAATCATCTAATAAGTCAAAGAGAGATTGTGGTCTGAAGCAGGGGAGGGAAAACCCATAACAAGGAAATCACAGATCTCTGAAGTATTACAGTATTATTGAATTTAAAATGACTGTCACTTTTGATTTTCTTTTTATTGAACTCAACTAATATTTCAGGTAATATGAAAACCACAGGTCCTTATCAATAAGTCAATCATCCAATATTTAATTGTTTATTGTATGCAATGAATCATGGGAGGTATTGAAGATAGGAAAGTGAGATTATATTATTTTGGGGAAACAATATGGACAGCTGTAGGTATATATAAACTATGTACAATATTGATAGTTAACATTTATATAATTTTTAAGGTATTCAAAGCACTTTAAAAATATCTCATTTGATCCTTACAGCAACACTTGGAGGGAAATGCCATTTATTATTCCCATTTTGCATTTGAGGAACCTGAGACAAGGAACATTACATGACTTTATGTGACTTTTCCAGGGTCATATAGTCAGGGAAATTCTGAAGTGAGATTTAAGCCCAGGTTTTCCTGACTTCCAAGTATAAAATCCTATCCATTGTACCACTAGCCATCTAAAAATGGACACAAACTAAATGCCATTTAATGTATTGTCCAGATTTCCTCCCTAAAGTCTGGCCTTCTGTATAGGAAGTAAACAGGAACTCTTTATGACAGCTAAGAACTAGAAATAAAGTTGGTGCCCACCAATTATGAACTGATAAACAGATTGTGATTTATGAATGTACTCAAATATTATATAGGGCAGTAAGAAATGATGAATATGAAAATTCAGGGAAACATAAGAATTGTATGTACCAGTTGATTAGAAAAAGGAGAATAATTTTCATAATGACCATCATAATGTAAATGATAATTATTTTAAAGTCACCAGGATTCTGAAAAAGGCAGCAACCAATTTTGTTGTCAGAGGACTGATAGAAAACATACCTTCCTCCACTCAGCTGAAAGATGGTGCTCTATAGGCAGGAGTCTTCAAGCTGCCGCCAACTTGAAGAGACTTAGAATTGATAGTTAAATTTTCACTATGAGCATTTGCATTGCAGGAATTGGCACACACTATAAATCAACTTAATTTATTGTATTTTGGTTAACCAGACAAGAAAATTATGAAGAAAGTATCAATACTGTTTCATTCACATTTTTGTGGGGAAGGAGAAGACTGGTTATTAAAAATGTACATACATTTTATTTATTTTATTAAATATTTCCCAATTATATGAAAAAATAATATTATATTTTTAACATTTGGAATTCCAAATTTTCTCCCTCTTCATATTCCTCTCCCCTTCTTAAGAAGGCAAGTATTTGATATGTAACAAAAACAAGAGAAAAAGAAAAAGCACAAAATTATACTTGAACCTACGTTCAGATTCATCAGTTCTTTCTCTGGAGATGGATAGCATTTTTCTTCATGAATCCTTTGAAATTGTCTTGATCAGAGTTCTTAGTTTTTCACAATTGATTCTTCCAATATTGCTGTTACTGTTTGCAATATTGTCTGGATTCTGCTCATTTCACTTTGCATCAGTTCATTTAGGTTTCCTTAGGTTTTTATAAAACCATCCTGCTGATTATTTCACAGCAGTATTCCATCATAATTATATATAACAATTTGCTTAGCCATTTCCATGTGAATGTCATTCCCTCAATTTCCAATTCTATGCCATCACAAAAAGAGTTGCTGTAATTTTTTTTTTTTTGCAAGGCAGTGGGGTTGTGACTTGCCCAACATCACACAGCTAGGTAATTATTAAGTATTTGAGGTCAGATTTAAACTCAAGTCCTCCTGACTCCAGAGTCAGTGTTCTATCCACTGCCCCACCTAGCTGCCCCTATAAATAGTTTTGTACATAGAGGTTGCTTTCCTTTTTCTTTAATCTCTTTGGGATACAGATCTAGTATTGCTGGGTACTATGAAGAGTTTTATTGCCCTTTGAGTATACAACAAAGTACTCTCCATGGTAGTAGGTTCAATTCATAACTCTATAATAAAGCATTAGTGATACAATTTTTTCCACATCACCTCCAACATTTGTCATTTTCTTTCTTGTTATGTTAGCCAATAAAATAGTTGTGAGGTAGTACCTCAGTGTTGTTTTAATTTTCATTTTAAATCAATAGTGGATTAGAGCATTTTTTCATGTTACTATAGATAGCTTTGATTTCTCCTTTTGAAAACTGCCTGTTTATATACTATGACTATTGTTTTTATAAATTTTTCTCAGTTTCCTATATTTTTAAGAAATGAGAACTTTATTGGGGAAATTTGCTATAAAATTTCATCCTGTTTCCTGCTTTCCTTTTAATTTTAGCTTCATTAGTTTCATTTGTGAAAATGATTTTTAATTTCATGTAAACAAAAGTATTTATATTATTTACTTATTCCTCTTTATCTTTTTATAAAAAAATCATAGACTCTTCCCTTATCCATAGATCTGACAGGTAAATTTTTCAATATGTCACAACTTGTTTGATTATTCCTCAGTTAATGGACATTCCCTCAATTTTCAATTCTTTGCCACCACAAAAAAAGAGCTGCTATGAATATTCTTGTATATGTGGTCATTTTCCCTTTTTTATGATATTTTTTTGTAAACAGAACTAGTAATGGTTTTGTTGGATCAAAGGTATACACAGTTTTATTACCCTTTGGGCATAATTCCAAATTGTTCTCCAGAATGGTTAGATCAGGTCACAACTCCACCAACAGTGCATCAGTGTCCCAGTTTTTTCCATGTTCCCTCTAACATTTATCATTTCTCTTTTCTGACATATTAGCCAATCTGATAGGTGTGTGATGGTACCTAAGAGTTGTTTTAATTTGCATTTCTCTAATTAATAGTGACTTAGAGCATTTTTTTTTCAGATGACTATCGATAGCTTTAATTTCTTCACCTGAAAACATCCTGCTCTTATCCTTTGACTATTTATCAACTGGGAAATTTGTTGTATTCTTATAAATTTGATTAACTTCTCTCTATATTTTAGAGACTTTTATCAGAAACACTGACTGTAAAAATTGATCCCGACTTTCTGCTTTCCTTCTAATCTTGGTGGCATTGGTTTTGTTTGTGCAAAATCCTTTTAATTTAATGTCTTCACAATTATCCATTTTGCATTTCATTATGTTATGACACTTCTTTGGTCATAAATTCTTCTTCTCTCCATAGATCTGACAGATAAACAATTCCTTGCTCTTCTAATTGGCTTATGGTATCACCTTTTATGTCCAGTCATGTACCCATTTCATCATTATCTTTGAATAGGGTGTGAGATGTTGCTCTGTGTCTATTTTCTGCCATATTATTTTATAAATTTTTTCAAATAATGAGTTCTTATCCCAGAAGCTGTACTACTTATCATTTTTTTTAGGATTTTGCAAGGCAATGGGGTTAAGTGGCTTGCACACAGCTAGGAAATTATTAAGTGTCTGAGGTTGGATTTCAACTCAGGCATTCCTGACTCCAGGGCCAGTGTTCTATCCACTGTGCCACCTAGCCACCACACTACTTATCATTTTAAGGAAGATTCCATTGATTCTTCTGACTTTCAGTAGATTTTTAAAAATAGGAATGAATATTGTATTTTCTCAAAGACTCTGCATCTACTGCTATAATCATATAATTTTTGTTGTATTTGTTATTAATATGGTCAATTATAAGGCTAGCTTTCCTAATATTGAAATAGCACTGTATTCCTGCTATAAATCTCATCTAGTCATGGTGGATGAACTTTGGGATATGCTACTATAATCTGCTTGCTGGTGTTTTATTTAAAAATTTTGTACTGATGTTCATTAGGGAAATTGGTCAATAGTTTTCTTTATTTGTTTTGATCCTCCTGGTTTGAGTATTAAAACATCTTTGTGTCATAAAAAGGAATTTGATAGGATTCTTTCATTACCTATTAGAAGTAGGATTAATTGTTCCTTAAATGTATATTAGTTTTTGCAAAATAAAACAGCTCTAACCAAGATCAAAAGAAATATAGTAAATTGGGAAACAATTTTTATAACTAGTATTTCTGACAAAGAACTCATTTCTAAAATATATAGAGAATTGAGTCAAATTTATTTAAAAAAAACCAAGCTATTCCCCAGTTGACAAATGGTCAAAGGATATGCAAAGGCAATATGCAGATGAGGAAATCAAAACTATCCATAATCATATGAAAAGTTGCTCTAAATCATGACAGATTAGAGAAATGCATATTTAAAGCATCTCTGACTACCTCACACATCTCAGATTGGCCAATATGACTGGAAAGGGTAATGATCAGTCTTGGAAGGGATGTGGGAAATCTGGGACACTAATGTATTGTTGGTGGAGCTGTGAACTGATCCAACCTTTCTGGAGAGTAATTTGGAATTATGCCTAAAGGGCAATTAAAACTTGCATACCCTTCCAACCAACAATTCCACTATTGGGTCTATATCCTGAAGAGATCAGGAAAAAGGGTAAAAACATCACTTGTACAAAAATATTCATAGGAACTCTGTAGTGGCAAAGAATTGGAAACTGAATGAATGTTCATCAACTGGGGAATGGCTGAACAAATTGTGGTATATGTATGTTATGGAATGCTATTGTTCTATTAGAAACCAGAAGGGATAGGATTTCAGGGAAGCCTGGAGAGATTTGCATGAGCTGATGCTGAGTGGGATGAGATAAGCAGAATCAGAAGAATGCTGTACACCCTAACAGCAACATGGGGATGATGATCAACCTTAATGGACTTGTTCGTTCCATCAATGCAATAAGCAGGGACAATTTCAGGGTATCTGTAATGGAGAATTCCATCTGAATCCAGAGAAAGTACTGTGGAATTTAAAGAAAGACCAGAAATTATTACTTTCAATTTTTTTAAAAAGTTGTCTTATGTATACATAATTTGCTATCTCTAATATTTTATTTTTTTCTCAAGGATATGATTTTTCTCTCAACACATTCAATTTTGATCAATATATAGCATGGAAACAATGTAAAGATTATCAGACTGCTTTCTGTGGGGGGAGGGAAGGGAGGGTGGAGGAAAAAATTGAAAAATTCAAAACCTTACAACAAATGATAGGTAGAAACTAATATTGAATTTAATTGGAAAACAAATAAAATATTTATATAAAAATTTATAAATGTATGTTAGAATTCACTTGTAAATCTATCTGATTCTAGGGATTTTTTCTTGGGAAGAAATGTGTGGTTACAATGACCAGAATTTGTTCACTAACTTCTAAAGTACTAAAGCTATAAATCTTGACATAGGTAGTTTTAGGTAAAAACCAAACCAAACCAAACAAATATTATTCAGTATTTAGTTGTATGGGACTAAATCAATTACCCTGTGAAATTATCTAGTATAAAAATATGAATAAGTTCAAAGAGGTATTAGGTAAATACATAGTAATATTTGCATCAAGGCGAGTTGATAAGTGAACAGTACATACCTAAATGTTTCTAACTAATACTTTAGAAGAAAATTCCCATATTCTTTCAAGATATAACTGTCTCTCTGTTATTGTTGTCAGAAACAGTACTTGTCTAGCTAGTTAGACCATTAGTTTGCCAGATTCTGTCATTTCTTCTGGATTTACATTCTTATAAGCAGAATATATGTCAAAGTAGAAAGACTAGAAGTCAGGATACTTGAGTTCATGTTTATTTTCATCTTTGGCTATTTGTACTCTTGGAAGTATTGTTTACTATCTTAGCACCTCAGTTTCCTCATCTGTGAATTTAGAATAATAATAATTACATTGCTGCCTTCCATTATTTTGAAAATGGTAAAATAGAATACAAATATGATACATCATTATAATAAAATAAGATGATTAACAATTTATATTTCATGTAGTCCTGAGCACAGATTGATTATCATCTTTACACTTAATAAGAGAAGAAAAGTAAACAGGAAAAAAATATTTAGAATAGTAGTTCTTAATTCGGGGTTTATGAACTTAATAAAAATGTAATTGTATTTTAACATAATTTTTTCCTTTGTAATTCAGCATATTTTATTTATGCATTCAATTTTGTGCATTATTCTTAGGGGGGGGGGTTCTTAGGCTTTACTAGAGTGCCAAATAGGTTCATGACACACAGAAAGTTGTTATCTACATCCCTTCTCTCAAATCAAACCCATGCCTGTAGCCTGTTCTTATTTAATTCAGAACAAACCACGTCAAGATATGTTATGATAAAGCTCTTTAGATTTGCAAGTGCTTCACAGGCATTTTTGGAATGGACATTTCCAACAGCCCTATGAGGAGGATGCTGTTATTTCCTCCATTTTGCAGATAAGGAGACTGAAGGTTAGAGATGTTCAATGATAGTTTTTTCCCCCTAGGATCATCCAACTATTAAGATCCAGAGACAAGATTCCTGATTCAAAAATCCAGGCTGTCCCTTGATGAATCCTCAGAAGGTTGTTACAATGTGCATAGACTATATCCATGTATATAATAATCAACATTTATATAATGCTTTAAAGTTTGCAAAGCAGTTTACATATTTTATCCCTTTTGAACCCCATAATAATCTTGTGAAGTTGATAATAACCATAATTATCCTCATTTTTACAGATGATGAAACTGAGGGTCAGAGAGGTTAAATGACTTGCCTGGAGTCATCCAAACCGGCAGTGAATTAAGGAAATTTTGAAAGGCAATCTTCTTGATTCCAGATTCAGTATTCAACTCTCTAAATAACAGAATTTAGTCACAAATTTATACTGTGTCTAGGATTCCTTAGATTTTCAAAAAAAATTCCAGCAAAATATGTCTTCTAAAAATTCTGTCCCTTTGGAACATTAATTAATATTTGGTATTAATTAATTTCTCCTAATACTATTTGGATTGTGTCTCACAGTCCTCGTCAATATGTCAGTGTCTTCTTTGACTATAAAGTCATCCAAGAAAACTCCTTTAAGCTATTTCCTTTCTGGGATACTACTAGTCTTTTAATTTGGGTTAATTGGAATATGGATTGTCATTTTTTTTTTCCTATTAGAAATACAAAAAAAACTAGAAATGTTGTGTAAATCCTTTTATGCTTGAATGACATTTTTCACTAGCCTCAATGTCTTTGGCTAATTGATTCTCTAAAGAAGTTAAATAAGTCTTCAGCCAACCTCCAGGGCAGCTGTTTATGGAATAACAGAGATTGGCAACTTACAAACTAACTGTGGCTTTTGGAGGCCTGTATTTTCTTTCCATCATTTTGAAAATTGCCTTCTCTAAAGGAGTCACTTTGGTGACCAAGTGTATACTGTTATGGGTTTTTTGGTGCTTTGAAAGACACCCACATACACATGCACCTCACCATTTTAATTTGGGCTTTGATAACATAAATCAGCCCCTGGGAAAGTGGATAAGGAAACCACTTGAAAGTCTAGTAAACTGCTCTCTCTTCCATGGTTGATTTTCCTGTGTTATTGCCTTGATGTCTTCTTTCAGGTTGGAATTAATTTATTTCTTTCCAACCCCACCCAACCAATGGAACCTCCTATCTGTTTTGATATTCAATCCCCAGGATCTCCTCTCAAACTCAGAGGTAAAAGGAAATTTGAGTAATTTATTGCCAAACAGAAAGTGTCTTAGCAAGTGAATCTTATCACTTGTTGAATTTGCTCTTATACTTTGGGAGAGAAATTAAAATATCATTTAGTAAATTATTACTCTAACTAGGAAATCCAAGAAGACAACTGTTATAGAAGAAAAGATTTTTCTTTTCCTATGGTAATAGTTCTCCTTTTATTGAAGAAGGGGGAGGCCGAGGGTATTTCCCATTTCTGAATCTAAGGAAAACCTGTGAAAATACTATTTTCCTTGAATCCTTTTAAGGGTGATTTTGCAGTAGAGTGAGACTGGAAGGCAATGGCAAGACTACTCAGGAAATCATTATCTTTGGAAATCAATGAAAATACATTAGACCAGTTTGGGGAGATGGCATGACTTGAAGTCAAAGTGTGGGGTAAATCATTGTTTTCTTTATCAGATTGTTTGGAAACATTGGTTTCTGCTCAGAAACTTTGGTTTCTCATGATGGTCCAAGTGTCTTTGCTTTTGGTAGCTGTCTACTGGCTTCATGGCCAGCCCCTTAACTAACAGCTAACAGCTAACAAAATTAACCAGCTACAGTTTCTAAGGAAAGTGTCAAAATTTTATAGAGAAAAAGAAGAAATTGAACATGAATGGTGTGGAGAGGATTTGGAGCGGGGGGGGGGGGTTGTTTCTTAGAATTTAAGTGACATGGGGTGGCAAGGTGGTGCAGTGGATAGAGCACCAGCCCTGGAGTCAGGAGTACCTGAGTTCAAATCTGGCCTCAGACACTTAATAATTATCTAGCTGTGTGGCCTTGGGAAAGCCACTTAACCCCATTGCTTTGCAAAAAGAAAAAAAAACTAAAAAAAAATTTAAGTGACAATAGGCTCAGAACAGACCTCCCCTAGATCAAGGTTGATTTTCATATCTGCTGGAAGCTAGACTTCATTTCTGGGCAAACCCAGACATTTCTTGAGTTTGAGTTCTCTAGAAGTCTGGCAGGATGCTAAAAAATATGACCATGAGATGCTGATAGGATCACAATTACCCTTGTCTTCGTTGTCTACCTAATATTTAATTTCTAATGATTATTGGCCACATAATAAAATGCTTCTTATGATTTTCTTTTCCCTCAATATCATGAGTTTAGAATTGATTTAGAATAGGATTCAAGGGATAGGAAAAAAGTTGCATATTTATTCTTTTTACTAATCTCAAATTGAACTTTAGCATTTATTTTAATCATGAATATATACAATTAGCTAAAGAAGTATTGAGTACTTATGACTTTATCATCATAGAAATCACAGATATTTTCATATTATACTGCATTTATTACAGATAGCTTGAAAAACCACTTATGTTCATTACTACTTTGAAATAATTGTAGTAATTAGACCTGTTGTTGGATATATTACAACATATATTTATGATATATTTTAATCTTATCTATTTTATTCATTTTAAAACATAACTCATAAGATCAATAGTTTTCTTCAAACTACTAAATGGATCTTTTTTTTAAACAAAAAAAGGTTAAGAACCCCTGACTTAGAATGTAAGAGTAAATTTTTTTTTCAGGTGGCAAAGAATATAATTTAAGATTGAATGACCTCGACAAAGTGAGTGGGACATATTCTCATAATGCTAGGTCAGTGGGTAAATTTCCATGGATGTCTCACCATATCTGCTTTTTTTTTCCCCTTCTAATTTTCCCTTTGTTCTCTCCAACTTAGAAAACCTCAGATGACCTCTTCAGCTACTGTAAAAAAATAAAATCACATTTCTATAGTACTTAAAAGATTTAAAAGGCTTTCCTCCTAGCCCTAAAGTACTGAAAAGTTAAGAGATCTTCTGAAGAAGCTTTAGATACTCAGAGTCACATAGGCAATAAATACAGCAACCTTGGTCACCTGATCCCAGTCTATAATTGTTTCTTAAGGTAGTCTCAAAGTAATGTTAAGGTGAGTTTAGGGGGCAGCTAGGTGGCACAGTGGATAGAGCACTGGCCCTGGAGTTAGGAGTACCTGAGTTCAAATAGGGCCTCAGATACTTAATAATTACCTAGCTGTGTGGCTTTGGGTAAGCCATTTAACTCTTTAACCCCATTTACCTGCAAAAATCTTAAAAAAAAAAAAGATGAGTTTAGGAAGAATGAAGACAATTAAATTGTAGGCTTTTGTTTTTCAAATTTCCCAATAGCTAACCAATAAGTGCAACTCATAGTTTCCAGAAAAAGAAAACTCTATTTCTCTATATGTATATGTGTGTGTGTGTGTATGCTTACATTTGTTTCATATTTTAACACTGTGAAAAACATATCTATAAAACTGAACTTGTTTATTTTTCCTCTAATTTGGGGTAGCTTTTCCCACAGTAGTATCCCAAAGTCATACTCACTATGTTTGTGTCCCAGATGATATCTCTCCTAGGGTAAAAAGTTTGAAATGTACCCTTAAGTTAACTTTCAAAGTAAGGACACCAATATGCCCCTGGGAAGGCTTATAGCCAAAGGTAGAGAGAACAACTAGGGAGAAGTTCACCTATGGGGTGGAGGGTATGGGGAAAGAACCTGGATGTTTTGAAATTAATTAATTGGAATGAATTGTAAAACTGGGGAGCTTTGTTGTTGTTTCAGGGTTGCAAGTGTTGTGAACATTCTCTAAAGTCAGCTTTCTGGATTGAAGCTCTTGTCACCCTAGTCCAGTTTTGGGACTGCAGGACCAATAAATCTGAAACATCTGATCCTTTCTAGATTAGGTGTGTGGAACTGATTTCAAGGAACTCTCTCTCGATTAGAAATCTAAGAGATAGTTAGTAACTATGCTTTGAAACAAGTAACTTCTATATGAACTCAGAATTTAATGAGTTCGTTCACTTCAGCAACAGACTTTCCTGGAAAGAAGTGCTGATTATGGTAAAAGGGCTTTTGAAAAGAGAAATATCACCTGAGTTCAGTAACACCTCATTAGGTACAATTGCTATGTCCGTAGGGAATAGAAAGGAATGGTACCTGCACATTTTATAGCATCTACTTTGTTCTTTGTAGTAGTATTAAAAAGCTACCTCCTTAAAAATGGGGGCAGGGATGAAAACATAACTCAAAGAAAGGGGTGATGGTGTAAATGCACCTCCTGCTTGGTCTGAGTAATGTGACCGCCACAGGCCTGTGGTCTCTAACCTTCCTGTGGCATAAGCCACTTTAAAAGTTCAAAATTGGTGGCAAGCCACATTGAAACATTGCCAGTTCTGAAGTTGTAAGTATGACTGGATGGAAGTTGTGGTGGATGGTGGACTCCCCCAGATGGGAAGTGAGAACAGCCAGGGTGAACAGAGATAGGAGTAGTCAGTGGAGAATATGAAGGATCTATCCTAAGACTAAATATTTCATTGATAAATTGTTTTCCATTCAGTGATTTCTATGCTGGTAGGGCAAAGAAGTTGTAGTAGGGAACTCTTATCGGAAGACAACAGAACTTCTGAGAAAGTTATATGGTTGGTATTCAATAACTCATTTGGAAGGATAAGGATGGTTAACTGGTACCACAGTAACCAGTTCCAGGGAAACAACAATGTACTTTTTTTTTTTTGAGAATGAACCTTGAACTCATGGCTAGGTTGTTGGATTATTTTGTCCTTGACTAAAGAAAAGTCTTGATTCTTTTCTTTTATATTTATGTCATTTCCCAATGTTCTCTCTTTGATAACATTGTGTATAGAAAGATAGACTGATAGAAAGATTAAGCATTAAATATCAATTATGTTCCTACCATTTTATGAGTGCTGTAGATATGAATACAAGCAAGCAAGATAGTCCCTGTCTTCATGACACTTACCCTCTAATGTGGAAAAGACAATGCATAAAAAAGAGAGGTATCAGGGTATGATGTGGAAATGACCAAGATATCCAGAGGACACTTGAATGGGGGAAAGATAAGATCAAAGTTAGCTTATCAGAGCCCAAAGTGGTATCAAGAAAAGAGATCAAATTTTCCATTGAAATTTGGAGATGGACATGATGATCCCAGTGAAGATGGCCTGTATTTGTATACAACAAAACTAGCTGTCCTATTGACCACATTTGTCCACAAAAGCTTTACACTGCTCCTGGAGTTCGCTGCCACTTTGCTAAGAGGATGGAGACACATTTCAGTCAATTCACGAAAATCAAGATTAGTTATATATTTATTGGATTTATAAAATTATAATGTCTACTTTCCTCATACTGCCTATTGCTCCCCCAATTACCCCAACTCAAAACCATACCAAACCCCAGTGACCAAATCCCTACTATGAACTTCTCTAAGTTTACCTAGGGTAAGTTTTACCTACTACCTAGGGTAGTCTTAAGGTGGTAGATATGCCAATAACTTTCCCTTCAGTTTGACAAGAATAACCAGTCCTTGAACTCTTAACAGAATACTAAGAACTCACATTTTAATTGAGGACACAACACTTATAGATCAGTCAGTAAATATATGAGCATTTATTATCAATGTTTGCTATGTGCCAGTCACTGGATATAAAAAATAGGGAAACAAACAAACAAACCAACTCCCCCCTCAAAAAAAAGTAGCAAACAAAAAACAACTTCTAGGTCCTGCTCTCAAGTAGTTTAAATTTGATGGGCCCATAGTCCTTAGAATGCAAAGAAAAAGCAGATGGAAATATGTGTTTTTTAAATATAATTTCTATTGATAAGAATACCAGTCTCTGATACTGTACCACTTGACAGAGTCAACACTTTGGCAGTGAGAACATTCTTTTCCTGATCTTCAGCAATTACACTTAGGTCATCTGTTGACTACAGGTTACCTGGGCTGTATCTCCAGGATTATGTGACCTCCTGCTTGTGAATCTCTGGAGTTTACTACTCATTGAATGGAGTATGATTGTATTTATGAAGCTCAAAAAGAAATACTGATCTTTTTGTAGGACTGCAAGTCACCCTTCTCAGTTGGCAGGCTCATACATGGATTTAGAGCATAATTGAACCATCTCATTTTTCAGATGAGAAAACTGAGTTTCAAGAGTTGAAATGACTTCCCAAGGTTATAAGGCAGTAAGTGGTGGATCTGGGATTCAAATCAGACTTTTCCAATAAACCAGGCACCTTTCCAACTAAATCACACTTGCTTCTCTTCTTTACTGCATCTTAGTATTGATAAACACAAATAGAAATGAGGGTCAGCAAATTATGCATCAAATATTTGACACCTTTGCAGTAGACCATTCTAAGTTCCTCTAAGTTATTTGAAAATTTGAACAAGTTTTTTTGGAGGTGGGGGTGGAGTATAGAGATTATATCAATTTAAAAAAAATTAATGTTGTTCTGACTGCTCTAAGATTCAGATTTTCCACAGTGGAATCCGTATCTAATCTTATTTAAGTGAAGGAGTATTCCCCACTCTTGGCCACTAAAAGGCCTATCTCACACCAGTCCTAAAATAGTTATATTTTTTTTGGGGAAAAAAAAGGCTGAATCACAGTACTCCCCCGTTCCCCCCCCCCATCAATTCTTGCCCAATAGATTGAAAATGCAGCCAGACTGCTTTTTTTAAAATTTAAATTAAGTCATTTCAAGCACTTAGAAAATGTATCAGAACTCATTCCATCCTTCATTTAAGAAGGTCTTTGCCAGGAAAGCATCATCATTCTGGATTTAGATGATGGGCCTATTCAAATAAACCCGTGGGCACATTTACATAGATAACCACCAAATTAGATTGAAGGATAGGACCATTTGTATTTGAATATCCAGGGGGTAACCAGAGATAATAAAATGAACTTGCATTGCTCTGATAATAAAAGACCTTGTGCAAGGTCTCTGGCTAAAAAATCAGCATCCTGGACCAGGACAGCTGGCTTCCTTTCTGATGAGTTTGTCTTCTGGTTTGAATTCTGGCCTAGGCTCCTCACTGCCAAGCATGAAACAGATCCACGTGTTGGTCTCCATTTCTTTTCAGAGGGGGCTTCATATTCAGATTAGTTGGGCTCTGGTTGAACCAGATGACAAATTGGTCCAGGGGGTGGGGAGTCAATTATCTGTAGCTCATAAACTGTATCCTGATAAGCCTGGATTGATAAGCAAACTAGGAAGATAAATTACTTCACCACACCCTAGAGGCAATCTTCTAGAACCTACTTTTTGAACCTGGTAATAGTCCAAGAAGCCCATCTATGCTATTCCATTTTTTTTACTAGCTTTCCTCTCCATACCCTTTGTTTTCAAAACTGTCTCATAGGTAGGTGTCCTTGGGGCTCTCTCAGAACCTGAACTTGCCCAATCTCACACACACACACACACACACACACACACACACACACACACACACACACAAACACACATTGCACACACTTATGTTCCTATTATCATTTGACACATGGAGAAAATCTCTTTGCCTTAAATTTAAGAATCAGATGAAAGCAGAGACACAGGTAGGAAGCCCTCCCTTGGAGGATAACAAAGTTGTCTTTTTTTTTTTTAAATTGGCACTGGAAGAGTAAATTGCTTACCTGAAAGCCATTGCCATGTGAAAACAGCAAGTTGTAGGGTGGGTATTGATCTCAGGTTCTTTATGATTCCAAGATCATCATGCCACCCCCTACCCCCCCCACCCCAGTTTATTTAGGAGAGAAGCCTGAGAGAGATGTATTTTTCCAGGTTGTTGCCTTAATTTCTTGTTCTTTAATTTTTCTTGGGGCTTTGGTACTGTATTTTTAAGTCATAAAAGGGAGGCTACCTCTCCTACCACTCATGTCCTATACTGAGGAACCTTTCATAATTTTTCAAAGTATTTTTCTCTGTTGTGATCCCATTTGATCTTCCCAACAATTCTTGGAGGAAGGTAGAATCGATATTAGGTCTATTTGAGAAAACAGAGAATTGGAGAATTAAATGATTGTCCCAAGATCCTATAGCTAGAAATGGAACACAGGTCTCCTATTTTCTGGAATGATTTTCTTTGTATTGTTTCATGTTGGAGCCTCCAGTCATCACCAAGAATACACTTGGATATGAGAAATTTATTGGATGGCAAGGTTAGTAGAATTATTCCATTAGTTCACTTTTCACCCAGTGAGTTACTTATTTTGTTTTTCTGATTATGGAACAATACTGGAACTCTTTTTTTTTAGGTTTTTTGCAAGGCAATGGGGTTAAGTGGCTTGCCCAAGGCCACACAGCTAGGTAATTATTAAGTGTCTGAGGCCGGATTTGAAACCAGGTACTCCTGACTCCAGGGCCGGTGCTCTATCCACTGCGCCACCTAGCTGCCCCAATACTGGAACTCTTAATCCTTTTTGTGTCATACCTTCCCCATCCCCATCCCTGCCAATCACCAAAATTTGGTAATTGGTGAAACCTATGAATACTTTTTTAAAATAACTTTTAAATAGCTGAAAGAAATACTAAATTTAAGTTAGAGATGAATGAAAATAAAGCTGTAATATTTTTCCCCCATTCAAGTTCACAGAACTGAATTCTATTCATGGCTTCTGGTCCTTGAACTTAAGTGACTGGTGAATATTGAAAATGTCTAAATAGCTTCACTCAAATGTTTTACATAAATTTGATTTATATAGAAAAGCAGACATGTAGCTTTCCTATTTTTGAGATGTCAGTGTAATAGTCATTATAGATAGAAAAAGCATCTTATTCCAGGCTCACACCTTTCTTTGATGACTAGAAATATTTGTACATTATGGAAAATATCATTGTTCTACAATGGGATCAGGTTTAGGATCTTTTATATGTAGAAATTTCAAAAAGACTTGATGTTAGGAAAAACCTGTATACTAGAGTTATCATTCACATCTTGTAATTTGTTCAGCGATGGATTACTTTCATGTTGTAAGAAATAGAGGAAAGGAGAGCTTGAGAGAAATCTATGAAGACTTGTATGAATTGATGCATAGTGAAGTCAGTAGAACCAAGAGAACAATTTATCTATTACATCAATATTCTTAAGAAAACCTCAATAATTCTGAAAGTCTTATGCAAAGTTACCAGTACAGTAATCATTGATTACAGAGCAATGATGATGTTGAACACTCTCCCACCAGAGTGGTGATGCTCTAAAATGCAGAAGAGTTTTGTATTTTTTCATATTTTGTATATTTTTTTATTCTAGGAGTATGTGTTTGTGTGTGTGTGTGTGTGTGTGTGTGTGTGTGTGTGTTTGTGTGTGTGTGTCTGCATGTGTGTAAAGATGGTAGGGAAACAGAAAAAGTTTGATAATCAAAAAAATTAAAAATGAAAAAGAAAATTAAATGAAAAAAATGGAATTTTCCACAAATGGATTGATAATGGATTCCCTGTCCCTAGAGGCATCAGACAAAGGCTGCATGTTCGCTTGCTGGTGATGTTGTATGGGGGGTATTCTTTTTTAGTCCCTTTAGTCCCTTTAGTCCCTTCTGAGTTTGAAATACTTATACTGCTCCATCTCTTAGAGGTCAACACTGGTCCATCAACACCCACAGTTGGGTGGCCTAGGGAAGTTGATTAATTCTTAAATCCTTTTATTCCTTGTGTATGTATTAACCATAATAATTAGCAATTGAATGTTGGGCTGGGTTTCTGTTTCCTTGAAATCCAGAATTGGACTAACTCAAAGATTATACAAGATGGTGTGAAGTAATTCATATCAATGTTTCAATCAACCCATCCATCACTTAATTCTTAGAAAGAGGTAAATAGAGAATTTAAAGAGCTTACACAGAATAAATGCATACTTTTTCTTGGTTATTTACAGAAAATAATTTTACCTGAATGTTACTTTTGCAGGTTGGGAGATAACTATAATAATGACAGCTACTATTTAATATGACACTTTAAGGTTTGCAAAGCACTTTATATAAATAGGCATATATTAATATGCATATATAGGTATAAGTAAAGGGTAGCTATTATAATAATTACTATATTTATATAACAATGAGATATATATATATATATATATATATCTGTTTATCTACATAAAATATCATTTGATCTTACCCAAAACTCTATGAGGAGATGTTATTGTTATTCTCATTTTATAAATGAGCAAACTGAGGGAGACAGAAGTTATTTGACTTACACAGGGTTGCAGAGTGTCTGAGGTAAAATTTGGATTCAGTTCTTCCTGACTGCACATTTAGCTATCACTCTGTCCACTCTGCCACCTAGTTATGTGTTATTTGCTTTAAAGGAACCACTTGTTCATCTGAGCTTGCTTCTTAAAACAATAGCTTCCCCAATAGCTAGTTTTTACAAATTACAAAAAAAAAATCGTCAGCTCCTCTCCTTTTTACAATTAAGTCTTTCTGGACATTTGGATGTCTTTACAACACCATAGTAATTGTGAAATAGAGAGGTAAAGCTATAAATAATATGTCTGGAGATGTCCACACAGCCTCTAAACAGAAGTCAGAAAGGACAGTATCTCCTAGAATGCGTTGAGGCACACTCTGATCTATTGAGAAACACTCTTTGCACAGGGAGCTCTAACTATGAAGGATGGTGCTGATTATGTGAACAGCCGGAGAAAAATCATCAAAGAACAATCCTTTTAATTTTAGAAAAAGGGGCAAAAACCCAAAGCAAATTAAGACTCAATATTTAAAGTTGTTTTTGTTTCAAAGTCTCCTGTTAGCTTGAATGTGTTTGCCATGTTATAGACAGCTATGTTGGCTCAAATAGAAATTTGTTTTTTTTCCTTCTCCCTTTAACAATAATTAAATATATTTAATATATCTAGTACATATGAGGGACTGTGCTGTGTGATTTGTTTATTTAGACAAAAGTGAAATAGTTCTGCAAGGAGCTCACATTCTACTGGAGGGTAGAACATATATTCTGAAAAATAAATGTTTAGACTATTAGAAATAAAGAAGAGGCATTATGGAGTGGCAGATAGAGAACTGGTCCAGGTATCAGAATAATCTAAATTCAAGTGTTCTTACTGACACACACTGACTATGTGATCCTGTGATAAGTGACTTCTCAATTTTTTAGGCAATTTGATCATGCATTAACTTAGAAAATCACAAATTATTTTTTCTATGTTGTGTAGTTTTATTTATTTTATTAAATATTTCCTAGTATTATTTTAATTTGGGTTTCACTTGGGAATTTTGTGGACTATTTAGATTCTGTGCAGCACAGAATTGATACTTCTGCCTAAACCAATGAAGTCATAAACCTCCACAGAATTTTTAAAAGTTCAATATTGAGCTTTGATTCTTATTCCTCTGTGACTATGGGCAAGTCTTATAGCCTCTCTGTCTCATTTTCCTCATCTGGGTCTACTTTGAGGGCCAACACTACAAACTCTGGGCAAAGCTTGAGGTCAGTCTTGGGAGTGTCTCCCTGTCGCCAGAATCATAAATCTTTGGCTATTTTTGTTCCAGAGTTGCCTCAGGGAAATCTCAAACCATAGCTTTCATGGTAAAAAGAATGTGTCTTTAATGAGGATTCCCTATTGTAAGCCCAGCACAAAGTCCTAGTCCTATCCTGCAACGATATATGAGTGTCTGCTAGTTCATCTATTAACCATACACAGATCTGAGACTGGTTCAGAGGGGCCTGTCTGTATCCTTCATCAAATGATGCCAAGTCCTAGACAGAGGTGAACCATCTAGAACTGATCAGGTTGATCACAATCTGCCTTGCAAGCTTGTTAGGAAAATGCTTTCTAGTTATGGGGATTATTATTGTCATTATTATATCATTTGATAGGTACATGGGAGAGTTGCCAAAGTGCTCCATGAGTCCTGAGAAAGAAGGATCAGGAATGACTTTATGGATAAGGGGACATTTGGACTGATTTTTAATAAATGGGTTAGAATTCAAAAGATGAAGAGACAGTATTTCAGACATAGGGAACAATTTGACCAGAAGAACTAGCAAGGGAGAGTTAATGTCCCATTTGCTAGACTCAAGAATTGTCTGTTATGGTTGCAGTACACAATACATGGTTGGAAGAAATACAAGGTAGAACTGAAAATGTGAGATAGTACCATCAAATATACAAGGTCTTTTCTGATCATCCCAATTATTAGCAATTCCTCCTTTGGAAATCCACTATTTTGTATGCCACCTAACTGCTTTGAAATATATCATAAATTATTCAGGCATTCTATAATTTATAGGTATCCAGGGTATAGTGTTGAATTTCTGAAAAAAAAAGAGTGTTTGTGTGTGTGTGTGTGTGTGTGTGTGTGTGTGTGTGTTTATGTATGTGAAGAGAAATTTGAGAGAGAAGAGAGCAATCTCAGGCCTCAGGAGCATGTCCAAGACTAGGTAGCCAAAGCCCTAAATGAGACTGCTTAGCATTTTCATATACAATGAATGAACTGAAGGGGATTATTCTTTTTTTCAAAGATGTTATTTACTTTGAGTTTTACAATTTCCCCTCTAATCTTACTTCTCTCCTTCCACCCTCCAAAGAAGGCAATTTGCCAGTCTTTACATTGTTTCCATGCTATACATTGATCCAAATTGAGTGTGATGAGAGAGAAATCATATACTTAAGGAAGAAACATAAACTATAAGAGATAGCAAGATCAGACAATAAGATATCAGTTTTTTCCTAAATTAGAGGTATAGTCCTTGGTCTTTGTTCAAACTCCACAGTTCCTTCTCTGTATTCTCCATTGCAGACAGCCCCAAATTATCTCTGATTGTTGCAGTGATGGAATGAGTGAGTACATCAAAGTTGATCATCACCTCCTGCTGTTAGGGTGGACAGTGTTTTCTGGTTCTGCTCATCTCACTCAGCATCAGTTCATGCAAATCCCTTCAGGCTTCCTTGAAATTCCATCCCTCCCAGTTTCTAATAGAACAATAGTGTCCAAGACATACATATCCCACAATTTGCTAAGCCATTCCCCAATTGAAGGACATTTATTTGATTTCCAATTCTTTGTCAGGGTATAGGCCCAGTAGTGGTATGGCTAGATCAAAAGGTACGAGCATTTTTTTGTTGCCCTTTGGGCATAGTTCCAGACTGCTCTCCAGAAAGGTTGGATGAGTTCACAGCTCCACCAACAATGTATTAATGTCCCAGATTTCCCACAACTGAAGGGGATTATTATTTTTTTTTTTTGTAATGCAATGGGGTTCAGTGGCTTGCCCAAGGCCACACAGCTGGGTAATTATTAAGTGTCTGAGGCAGATTTGAACTCAGGTACTCCTGACTCCAGGGCCAGTGCTCTAACCAACTTCGCCACTTAACTGCCCCTCAAGGGATTATTCTTAAAGGAGAACAAGTCACCTTTGGTGTGTGTTTTCTGAACCCTTTCACTTGGGCTCAAGAAACTGAAGCATGTGCAGTGGCTGTAGCCTGGTAAACTGTATTGGGAGATAGGCTAACCCAGCCTGAGGGGACCCCATAGGCTTCAAGTCTATCAGTGAGTTAGGGGTATATCTCCCCGCAAGCCTGTGAAGACTCTCCAGTGTATTGGGTGTATGGGAACAATTTGTTCCAATGGACATGAAGGTGCTGAAGCAGGAACTATGGAGAGCTTAGAGCTTGGTTAGATCTCAAAGGTGCCTATCCCAGACCATTGCCAGCTGTTATGAATTTTGTTTTGATATTGAACTTCAATGACTCTGGAAGAGAAAGTGAGTTTTGTACAAGTATAACTCACTTGAATCCAGTTCACTTGTAAATCTGACATTGTTTGGATGATGGTTGGTTCAAAGTGAGTCCAAACAGCAATTGTTTCTGTTTTAGTTAGAAACCCTGAGGGATTTCCCTTCCCAGATTGATTTTTCTTCTGGACTAGGAGCAAAGAGGCTCCTTGCTTCTTTTCTTTCTCTGAGATACCATGAGGGTCTTACCCTCCCAACAATTTTTTTACCTCATTTTTTTATTTTTTGAAAGTGGTTCTTGGTTTCTTTGCCTCATCTCTCTCTCTTATCTAATCTAAAAGACTAAGTGTATGTTTCCTCAGTCAAAAAGTTTTTAAAAAAAGCCAAGATCTCCCATTGCATCCAGAGCTACCTCCAGTCATCCTGATTCATATCTGGACAGTAGACTGAGATGTTCTGGAGGAGAAAGTGAGGCTGATGACTTAGCATCACATCTTTCACTTAAATGCAATTCAGTTGCATAATAAGGCATCACCTCTCTGTCAGGTCTTTTTCCAGAAAGAAGGACAAAGAGCAACAATCCTGTGAAGTCACTGGTCCTCTTTGAAAATAAACAAACAACTACATATAGATTGATGTAAATAAAAGAATTTGGGAATTTTCAATGCCCACCTTCTAGGTATTCAAAGGCACTCTTTCCCTTTATGTAAATAAATAAAAAACACTGGAATTCATTATGTATTTATGAAGAACAGAATTACCTATTCATAAAAACCAAAGGCAATCTGTCTTGCTTATACCAAAATGTAAAATTAATACAACTTTTTCCCCTGATACTATTTCATATGTGCTGGCGTGATGTTGAATATCAGAACAAAATGTCAAGAAGAGTTATAAACTAGAATAAGTGATAAAATTCTAATGGCAAATTGTTCTCTCTATGGATTCATAGGAATTCATTATTTATCATTCATGGAAATGTTAGCAGGCCAAATTTATACAGTGGTGTTTCATATTTACACTTTGATTCACCTGCTGAATTGGCCCCGCCTGCAAACATCTCAGTCCATCTTTATTGTTTCTGGCAGAGCCTATTAATAACTAGGTTTCAGAGTAATGCTTTGAGATGTAGTGAAGTATTTAATCTGCTTTTGATTAAAACCAGCCTTTCAATTTTTATGACAATATTTCATTGAAATGTCCTTTTGGATATGAGAAACACTCCAACCTTGTTCTTCTCCTCTATACTCACTCCCTGACCCTTTTCTTTGAAAAGTTACTAGATAATCATTAAGGATCCATGATGATTGGATAAGCTTAATATGCTTAGAAAAAATACAGAAAAGAAAAAAAAAGCAGGTGGAAGATTAATTTTCACAATGAGCTAATTTATAAAGCATCTACTCACCCAAAGGCATTGTGCTAGATGCTAGATGACTTAAAGGAAATGGTCCCTGTCCTGAAGGGTGACATTTTACATTCCACTAGGAAAAACAATACTTTCTCTTTCTCCATATACATACACACACATATTTATAGATATATATGTATACATATTTATAAAGGAAAACAATGTAATTTCATGAAAAAGAGAGTACTAGGAATTTTCAGTCCATTAGCATTTATTATGCACCAGTTATTTTCTAGGCACCATGTTAAGCACTGGAGTGACTCAGGAAAGGTCCCCTGAAGGAAGGGGCTCCTGAGTTTTGCCTTGAAGGAAGGTCAGATCTTTAAGAGGCTGAAGCAAGGATTATGAGTATTACAGACCCAAAAGGATTATACAGTCCCTGAGTTTGTATTAGTTCCCCAGGCAGTTAATTAGTACCAACCTATGACAGCTTGTGTCAAGATCCAGAGTCTTGTTCAACAGAAATAGTCATTAGCTGCTAATGACTCTAAATCACTGTTAACAGGGCAGAGATTGACCTTGTGACCTTAATGCACAAGGGGATGATTAGAAGCTGTGTGGTCTCTAGTAATAGGAACAGCTGGGAATTCTACTGAACTTCAAGTTAGGAGAATTCTGGGCTATTTTTCACTTTTTGAAAGATAATTTTCTTGAACAAGTTGTAACCTTCAGCACCTCAGTTTACTCATCTATAAATAGGTTTTTATTATTATGCTTGTATAACTGTTTATTAGATAAAAGTACTTGGCAAATATATTGTACCATAATTTATCATAAACTTCATAGATAAAGGTTTATGACTCATTTATTCATCCACCTATATAATCACCCATCCATCTATCTATCCATTATCCATTTGTCCATCCATCCATCTATTTGGACAGCATTTATTAAATCCTTACTCTGTGCTAGGTAGTGAGGATAATTATTGATTTATTAAGTGTTTAATAATTTTTGGATAATTGACTTGTCATATGACTAGCACACCTATTTGGTGAATTATACAATTCATTGTTGAGCTGTTTTCTTGCATGTAGATGATTATTGGAAACATACCACATTGCCTACTTGTGCTTACTGTTCCTATCTCTATTTCCCTGTGGTCACCCACAGTTTTGTGGTCAATGGCAGACAATATCTTTAATGTGACACAATTGACTGAAAGGGTTAGAGATCTTGCTGTGGTTTGTTGTTACTTTTGATTATGGAAAACAACAACAAACTTTTATCTTGGCAGAGAAAAATGGAACTTTTAAACTCTCTCTTCCAAAAAAGCATCTCTTGTACCTTGACAAGCTGATGTAGTCCAGGATTACCAGATTGGCCCAAACACCAAGCTAACTGTCCAGTGACCTTCTGATTATGAACATGAAACAAAATACAAACTAGTTGTAAATCTACTAAAGGGTTTGTTGTGTTTAAAGTACAAGTGGTAGAAGGATCCCTTTTAGAGGGTGGAACCCCCACCCCCAATAGGCTAGAACTCTGGACAGATTTCAATGGTGAAATTCAAAAGGGAAAAATTAGATGGTTGCTGAAATTCTCAAATTCTGTGATTCTGTGACTTCCTTGTGGCTACCTATCTGTCTGGGTCAGAGACAGATCTTAAGGACTGGTGTAATGGTTAAAGGTCTGAAAAGTCAGGAAGATGTACATTCAAGTCTTGCCTTTGACAAGACTATATGTGTGTGTATATGCATATTAGATATATATGCCTACGTATATACTATACACACATATACATACATGTATTATATATGTACAATAAATAGAATGCTGATTTTTATATATTATGAATGTTGTTAATTTAGCAAGTTTCAAAAAGAAAAAGCAGAGGAAAACTAGAAGAGCTTTAAATGCCTAAAAAGAATATGAAGAATATATAGAATTCTGTATCTACACTTCATACATATGTATGTATAAGCCTCTCAAAAGCAAAATGTAATGGAAAGCCTGAATTTTTTTGAAAAGTACACCAAAATATACATATCATATTCCATAAAATGATGCAGTCTTCCCAAATGGATCACTACCAACCTTCTTATATCAAAATCAGATGCTTTAGCAGTTCCAGAGCTTGTAAATTTGAAAGTCTTGACATATGCTAGATATTCAAGGTCACTAGAAGAAGTGTGATTAAATCCAGAGGCTGGAACTGAGGCTCCTGTGTTCCCTGTTTTTGTTTGCTACCAAGTGGTTGTGTAACATCAAGCAGTTACCTAAGTCACCCAGAAGACCTGCACAGTTGTATTAGTATTCCCACTTTCCAGATGGTAAACTGGGGCACACATCAGTTATTGAGCTAACATCTGTCATCTACGACTGAAAGGTGTATGTAAACACCAAGCACCAGCAGATCTCTTCCAAAACATGATTTTATTTTTAGATCTACCTAGTTGTGATTTTCCTTGACTAACATTCTCTTAGGAATGTGTTCTTTTATTAGGAGAGTATCTTACATAGAATTGGTTTAATATGAAGAACATTTTAAATGGACCAACAGTGATGGACACCCAGACTCTCTTGGAATGGGAATGTAGTAGAAAATCAAAACAGAGAAACTGAACAATCTCATGGGTTTCTGAACTGAACTCGAAAGACTTTTTAATGAGGGGGAAAGTTATGCCTTCTTTGAGGTTCATGGGGTATGCTTGTTCCTGCCTAAAGAAGCCTTCCCCCCCTTTTATTCCTTTTATTTCCTATATGTCTGCACATTCTATCCATTAACTGAAGATGCTTAACATATGTCAGTAATGATAGGGAATAAGGGGTACCTCCAAAATGCTTATCCAAAGTACACTGGTCTTCAGTTTTCATTTCCAGTTTTCATTTCTCCTCATATTATTACCTCCATGACCCCATCTTTTTGCTTTCTTTCTTTTATTAGAACTTGCTAAAGTATTTGATAGCTAAATGTGTCAGTGACCTTCTCAATGTGACTATTCCCTTTGGCAATGAAGACAGCAACCCTATCTAAGACTATGTATTCTAGTATGTCTTCCCACTAGTTTGCTGTGGGGGCCCACTGAAAATACTGAGGATTGTCCTCCCTTTCTCTTTATATCTAGAACATACCAATGGAGGCCTTGGACCATTCCTCAATTATCCTTCCTTCTTGCCACATGAACAGTTCTTCTATTTCTCTCATGTATATCTTCAATGACATTCTTGACTTCACTCCTCCACTGCAATTCCCCACTTTTAATATATTGCAGTTTGCTCATATCCATCCTCTACCTCTATGCTGCCATTTGGGTGATTCTCAGCTTCTAAGTTTTTTTGGAAACTTGTTTTGACTAACAGGCATATACCATCAGAATATTAGAATATCAGTCATTTGTACATTTGTTTATAAGTTAAGGGTAAGTTACCTCTTCCAAAGGTATGGGTATTTTTTGTTTTAGCTGAGTGTAAATTCAAAAGCTTTAGTACCTAACAAAGGAGTTTCAGCATCAGTAAATTTGTTGGGGGAGGTATTGAGGGTAGGATAAAGGAACCTGTTTCAGAGTCCTGAAATTTTACCCCGACCCCTTCAACTCCATGTAAAATCAGTTTGCTGAGGTTTCATAATGTTAAGAAGGAACCTTAAAGAACATCTCTTGATACAGCCTAGAAAATTGTGATGCATTGAGTTAATAATTTACCACTAATAACAACTATTAAGTGTGGAAGCTAAGATTCAAAATTAGGTCTTCTGATCCCAAGTCCAGTATTCTTTCCACTGATTCTCTCTGACCCTACAATTATTCCAAAGTGAAAAGAGTTTTATATGTGTAATATAAAAGTAATTTCCAACTTGGGGGTGGCTTATTGTGTTTAAAAGTCCAGAATCCTCTGGAAAGCTACTAAAGCTCAGAAGTCATTAGTAAGTCCAAAGACAATGGGTTCAAATTATTCTTGAACCTCAAAGAGTAACATTTAAGTTCCTTGTATTATGGGTGGGACCTTAGAATGCTAGAATTTTGGAGCTGGGAGAACAATATAGATTTCTCTAAGTTGTATATAGATCAATCACTAGAAATAATATTAATAACTAATTTTATATAGAATTTTAATGTTTCTGAAATGCATTACACATTTGGTTTTGTTTCGCTTCCATGGTTCTCTATAAGATATGTATTATAATTGTTATTATCTCTCTTTTTTTTCTTTTACACATGTGGATGATTAGACTCTGAGATAGAAGTAATCCACCCATAGCAATAAAGTAAATAAGTGCCAGAGACAGCATTTGTATTACTCCAGATCATTTGTATCTGTTCTCATTTATAGGTTGAAGAGTGCATATATGAATGTTCTACTTTGCAATATCATTTCATTATTATAGATGGCAACTCTTTTACAGCTATTACCTTGAGGATCAACTAATAACTCCTCTGGCATTGAAAACCCTTTTCAAACCTACCTTTCTAGTTTTATTATCTATTGCTTCCTTTCGTATACCGTATGGTCCTGCTAAACTGACCTTTGTTGCTGTCCTCAGACATAACTCGTCATTTTTCATCTCTGGTTTTTCGCTTTCCCATACCTGGAAGGGACTCCCTTCTCACTTCTATTTCTCAGAATCCCAGTTCATGGAATTAAGGCTTAGCTCCAGAGCCACCTCCTGATTCTTCCACCTGCTAGAGTCTTTTGCCAAGAAAATTACTTGTATTTTATGTTTATATGTTGTATATTTCTTCACCTGGACACGTTAAATCCTTTAAGAGAAGGTAAGTTTTTTGAGGGCAGGGACTGTTTTAATTCTGTCTTCCTATCCAAGGGACTTGACACAGTGAAAGCACATAGTAAGTGCTTAATAAATGTTTATTGATGCCAGACAGTGCAATGGAAAGCATATTTTATTTGTAGTAAGAGAACCCAGGTTTGAAATCTGTCTTTTGTACTTAGTGACTGTGAGATCTTGGGCAAGTCCCTAATTCTCCAGGCTCCATTTTTTCACTTGTAAAATGAGGCTTTGGATGAGATGGCCTTTAATGTCTGTTCCAACTCTAAATCTATCATCCTATGGTTGACTGGTAGATAGTTTTAAGTAGGCTTTGTGATAATAAAATAGTAACCATTTCATTGTCAACTCATGACTGAGGTTTATCCTCCAAGATTTGCTGTGTAATTTGTAACTTGGCCTATACTCAAAATATTTTTTAGCTTGGCTGATTCCTTCCAGACTTACATCCCCATTTGCACATCTTTGAGAATTAAGAGTCACCTCTGCCCCAAGCCATGGCTTTGGAGAAGGATTTTGATGAAATGTAAATTCCCTTGTGAGACAGCAATTAGACCATTCATGTACCACAGATATTTCTAGACCCCAGTGGAATAGGCATTTAATTCTTCCACCCAGGATATGTGTTTCTGTATGTGGTATACACATGTGGGCATGCAAGAACATTTGTTTTCCCACTGGTTAGGTGGAGAGAAACAAATGACCAAAGAATTCAAAAGACCAATTTGAGGTTCACCTGGGCCATGCCACCCTGGCAAAGTGGAATCAGGATGCCTGCTGCTCTGTAACTCTTGTGTGGATAAAACCCAAGGCTGCCACCTTGGTGGCTGCCAGTCTGGCACCTCTTACTGGCATTAAAGTCACACAAGAAAAATAAATTCAACACCCAAGCAAAGCTATCAGAATAAATGAAAACTAGTGACTAAGAAGGGAAACAGCAAAAGAAATTTCATCTCTAGATCTGTCAGGGTCAAGCCAGGGTAATAGGAGAGAAACTGGTCAAAGGTGAGTGTAATAAAAAGCAAAATGAATAATTAGAGGTTGGACAAAGCTGGCTCCTGAAAGACAACCAAGTGATTATACAGGTTACATTTCTGCTTTCAAATTCTCAAAACGTTTCCACTATAGTAGCTCTGTGAGAAAGGTATTTTCAGTATTATTATTATCCCTATATGAGGAAACTGAGTCTCAGAGAGGTTGAGACTTGCCTAGATTACACCCCAAAATAATGTCAGATGTGGGATTTAAACCCAGTATTCTACTGACTCCAAATCTGGTACTCTGTCCAGTATACTGCCATAGTTAACATCTATATGGGACCTCAAGATATGCAGATATGTGTCACACACAAATATATAAGCCTCATAACATTACCTCAATGTAATAGCTATAGAAGGGTTACTATATCTACAGTAATGAAATGGCAATCCATGATATAGCAAAGTAGAGCATTTATAGATGCACTCTTCTTTCTTTGTGAGGAAGGCATTGGCATCATCTCCATTTTACAGATAGGTATACTGAGGTTGAGAAAAGTTGAGATGTTCAGG